>NC_137003.1:1047944-1070444 GCF_032717465.1 Coenobita brevimanus
CTCCTCTTCCTAAGCGATTTAGTCTGTATATTTCGCAGAAGAGGTGTGTGGTGTGAGACGTGTGGGTGGTGGTGTAAGAAAAGGAAGTGAATGGTGGTGGAGGAAGTAAGTATGGCTGTGGCTGAGAAGAGACGTGCATATGAAGTGTGGCTGCAAAGGAAGGATGAGATGTCATATGAGAGGTATAAGGAGAAGTGGAATAAGGCGAGAAGGGCTGTGCGTGATGCTAAAGTGGCAGCAGATGAGAGGTGGGGTAGGCAGCTGACAGAGAATTTTCAACAGAATAAGAAAATGTTTTGGAAGGAGGTGAAAAGGGTGCGAAAGGAAGAGTCTGGGAAGGAAGAACGAGTAAAAGCAGAGGATGGAAGGATGTTAATTGAGATGGATGCAGTAAGGAAGAGATGGGCAGAGTATTTTGAAAGATTGTTAAATGTAGAGGAGGAAAGGGTGGCTGAGCTTGTAGCAGATGGAAGGGTGCAAGGAATAAATGTGTTGGGAGAGTTGAATGATTCTTTGATCACGAAGGAGGAAGTGGAGAAGACAGTAAAGGAGATGAAAACAGGGAAAGCTGCAGGTATGGATGGGTGTGCTGTGGAATGCCTGAAGGGTGGTGGAGTGACTATTGTTGACTGGTTAGTAAGGTTGCTGAATGTGTGCTTTGTGAAAAGTATGGTGCCAGTTGACTGGGCAAGTGCTTGTGTGGTCCCGTTGTATAAAGGCAAGGGTGATAAGTATGAAATAAGTATGAATGTACTAGCTTTAGGGGTATAAGTCTGTTGAGTGTTGTAGGTAAGGTGTATGGTAGAGTGTTAATTATGAGAGTTAGAGAGGGTACAGAGAGAGTGATTGGTGATGAGCAGTGTGACTTTAGGAGAGGGAGGGGATGCGTGGATCAGGTGTTTGCGGTGAGACAAGTGTGTGAAAAGTATTTAGCGAAAGGCAAGGATGTGTTTTGGGCATTTATGGATTTAGAGAAAGCGTATGATAGAATTGATAGGGAGGCTTTGTGGACTGTTTTAAGTTTGTATGGACTTGATGGTAGGTTATTAAAAGGGGTGAAAAGTTTTTATGTAAATAGTAGAGCGTGTGTAAGAGTGGGAAATGCTGTGAGTGATTGGTTTCCTGTGAGAGTGGGGCTGCGACAGGGATGTGTGATGTCGCCTTGGTTGTTTAATATTTACATGGATGGTGTTGTAATGGAGGTGAATGCAAGAGTTTTAGGTGGAGGTCTGAGTCTGGTGAATGTTGATGGTGGAGAGTGGAATCTGAAGCAGCTGCTGTTTGCAGATGATACTGCACTGGTGGCTGATTCAGAGGAGAGATTGAGACAGTTGGTTGAGGAGTTTGGAAGGGTGTGTGAAAGGAAGAAATTGAAAGTAAATGAGAATAAGAGTAAAGTGATGAAGTGTATGAGGTTGGTAGATGGTAGGGGGATGAATATAGTTTTGAATGGCGAGTTTCTTGAGGAGGTAGAGTGTTTTATATATCTAGGGTCACATGTTGCTGTGGATGGAAGAATAGATGCAGAAGTGAAGTTTAGAATAAATGAAGTAGGAAAGGTGCTGGGAGGAATGAAAAAAGTGTTTAGATGTCGTTCGCTTAGAATGGATGTAAAGAGAAGGCTGTATGAGGGTGTTGTGGTACCGACTGCATTGTATGGGGCTGAAACATGGAATATGGGTGTAGCAGAGAGGAAAAGTTTGAATGTAATGGAGATGAGGTGTCTGAGGAGTATGTGTGGAGTGACGCGTATGGATCGAGTGCGGAATGATGAAGTGCGAAGGAGAACTGGAGTTGTTCGGGAGATGGCTGGTAGAGTTGAGCAGAGGGTGTTGCGATAGTTTGGGCATATGGAGAGAATGGATAATGAGCGATTGGTGAAAAAGATAACTAGATCTGATGTGAGAGGTGTAAGGCTGAGAGGAAGACCACGAATAGGATGGATGGACAGTGTGAAGAGAGCGCTGGATGCGAGAGGGATGTCTGTTGAGCAAGGAAGAGTGGCTGTGCGTGACAGAAATGAGTGGAGAGAAATTGTGAATGAATAAGTGATGACGCAGCCCTGGGGGAATATTCTCCCGCATTTGGTCTGATCAGCTATTTCAGGTCAGGTGCGGGTAAGGGGATGAGTCTGTTATGATGTGGCAGGGGTAAACCAGCTCTGCTGTGGGGCCCTGCTGCGGATGTCACTGATTGCATTGCGCAGTTGACCCTTGCGCAGTGTGGTGCGGTGAGGATCTGTCCGTTCTCCCCTTTGGGGCTAAGATGCGAATGAATGTGTTTGAATGGATGAGTAAATGGGGAGTGTGTCGTCCTGTCTCGGCTAGCTTCCTTTCCTTGGGGGAAGCAGCCTACGTATATAGAATAGAATAGAATAGAATTTCGCCTTGGCGTTATTTTGCAAACTCTTTTTTTTTTATATATATATATATACATAGACATAGTTTGCATGGATGATATAGGAAAGGATGTGTGTGTGTGTGTGTGTGTGTGTGTGTGTGTGTGTGTGTGTGTGTGTGTGTGTGTGTGATTATTCCTCAGTCATTTTGCGTCAGAATTTGTCCAGTTCCGGCTTCGATTTTTTTTCCTCTCTCTCTCTCTCTCTCCACAGCTGATCAGTTTGCATCAGTGCAGTTCCGGGTTCAGTGTAAATGCAGGTGTGTATTGGCAGTGTAGGTGTATCTTTCCCTTGCCCGTATTCTCCCTAACATCTCTTCTTTAGCGATTTATTCTTTGGATATGGCTGTTTAATATCTTTGTGTATGTTATTTATGCAGTGTGAGGGTATTTTGTGATTTATATAACAGAAGAGGACAGTAAGGCGTCATAAGCAAAATAAATCGCTTAGGGAAAGGTGTTAGGGAGCTTTTCTACCCACTCCCTCTATACCTCCACTCTTTCCCATCAATAACTTCAAAATGGCGAAGTCTTTATTGATTTTATTCTTCCCGCTGTCAGACGGTTTTATTCAGCTGAGGAAAACCCCTCCTGGTATTAACGGACTAACCAAGGCTGTATCTAAGCCAGTCTGAGCCAGCCATTTCGAAAAAAAAAAACAAAAAAACGACGTTTGAATATTTGAATGGAGACGCAAAAATAAACAAATGACGTCACCGCACCGGATTCTCCTTCCTCCAACCCCCTCTGTCCCTCCTCTCTCCTTTTCTCTCCTCACAACATCCTTTTCATCCACTTTTCCTCCCCCTCCATCCGTCTTTCCTACTCTTCCCTTCCCCTTTGTCTCCACAAAACATCCTCCTCCTCCACTTCCTCCATCCAACTTTCCTACTCTTCCCTCCTCTTTTCTCTCCATACAACACTTTTTTCCTCCACTTCTCCCCCTCCATCCATCTCCCCTCCTCTCCCCATCACTGATCCCCACCAAAACCATCCATCAACCCAACCTGCCTCTACCCTCCTCACTTCTCTCCAGTTCTCTCCCTCCTTCCTCCATCCCTCCCCCTCTTGCCCATCTCCCCAAACCCCCTCAGATGATCTAGTTTCAGTCTTGGGATTACTAGGAAGGAGAGAGATAAGATAACGAAGATAAAGAGAGGAAAGGAAAGATAGAGAGAATAGAAGATGGTGTAGAATATTTATAAGTTTTAATATTTACGCTTCATTATTCTGCTGTTACACTATCCTTCCCCATTCTTCTTCCTCCCTTCTCTACCTCCTCTCCTCTTCTCTCTCCCTTCCCTCCCTGTTTCCTCCCCCTGGCCTCTAACGCGTCACGGTGTTACGTTACGGAGCTAAAAGTGACGCAAACACAGAGGGTAAAAAATGATGAGAAAATGAATGAGTGGCTGGGTTTGTTTAGAGACAGACAGACAGACAGATAGACGGACAGAGAGAGAGAGAGAGAGAGAGAGAGAGAGAGATTAATAATAGGGAAATAAGCAAAACAGTCTCTCTCTCTCTCTCTCTCTCTCTCTCTCCCTCCCTCCCTCCCTCCCTACTGTCGTGTGTAATGGGATATTTTTGTATATATGCAGAAATATAAAGCCATATTTTGCCTCTGAACAAAATGACGTGGAAGAGAAGAATGAAGAGAGCGAGAAAAGAGGAGAGGAGAGGAGAGGGACGTGAGAGGCGACCGGATCAATGTGGAGGAGAGAAGAGGAGGGGAGAGGAGAGGAGAGAGAAGAGGAGTAGAATGCAGAAGAGAGGAGTAGAGAGGGAAGGAGAGGAGAGGAGTTGAGTAAGGAGGAAAGGAGACAAAAAAAGAGATAGGAAAAGAAAAGAAAGAAAAAAAAGATGGAAAGTAAAGACAGAGGAAGGCATGGAAGAAAGTGGAAGATGTGTGAAGAATAGGAGAGAGAAAATGGGAAGAAAGAAGAGAGGAAAGAATGGAGGGAAAGAGGAGGGAAGTGAAGAGGGGAGACAAAAGAGAGAGAGAGAAATAGAGAGAAAGATCGGGTCAAGAGGGAAGAAGGAAAATGAGAGAAAAAGAGGGAGAAAAGAGGAGAGACGAGGGAGGAGAGGAAAGAACTGAGGAAGATAGAGAGAGAAGGGGAGAGAAAAGGAAGGAGGAGGAGGAGGAGGAAAGAGGGGAGAGAAACTCGATCCTGCCGTTAATAAATGTCAATCAGAGACCTTCCATTGTACCCTGCCTCACCCTGCCTTGTCTCACCCTACCCTGTCTTGCCCTGCATCACCCTGCCTTACCTCACCCTGCATCACCCTACACTGCCTCACCCTCCACCCTGTCTCACCCAGCCCTGCCTTACCCTTCCTCACCCTACACTACCTCATTTGCACTGCCTCACCCTGTCTTACCTCAACCTACCTCACCTTACCCTGCTTCCCTCTCCCAGCCCCACCCTACACTGCCTAACCCTACCTCATCCTACCCTGACTACCCTGCCCTGCCTCACACCCTACCCTGCTCATTTCACCCTGCCTCACTCTCACTCACTATATAATCCTTCATTTCGAGATATGCAACAAAAACAATAGAATACAATACGCAACAGACACAAAATACAACAAAAGCCACTGCATAATACAACAGTAAAATACAGTACAAAATATACAGCAAAATACACCGTCAAATAATCCATACTGTGCTGGGAATTAAACAGTAATATTTCTTATCCAGGTTACCTTTGTGGAGGTGAAGATTACCTGGACAGAAAAATGCAATCATCATAACTCCCAGATTACAGTGCTAATGTAATGATTAAAAGTGTACATGTACGTAACACACACACACACACACACACACACACACAACGTAATGTCAGGTAAGGAAGGTCACATTTATTTTAGTTATTTCAATCAATCAATCAATCATTTCCTGTGGCACCCTCGGGGATGCATAGGGCCTCGATGAACTCACACCACCACATCCTATCTTGTGCTAACTCCTCAAGATCTCCCCAACACTCATCTCCAGCTTCCCGTCTCATTGTCCTCACCCACGTCTCTTTTGGCCTTCCTCTACCTCTCCTACCAAGTGCCACCCACCCTGGTGTACCTCTTACTATTCCCTGTCTCCTGTACACATGTCCTAGCCACTTCCATCGTGAGAATCTAACATATTCATCGATCGGCTGCACTCCCGTTATTTCTCTAATTCTACTATTTGGTATCCTTTCCCACCACTTAACTCCTAAAATTCTTCTAAGTGCTTTATTTTCAAACACCAAGAATTTATTTTCCATAGTCACTGTGCTGTACCAAGACTCGTGTCCATAAATTAAGATACTCCTAACCATTACCTTATAAAGTTTGATTTTTGTATGCACAGAGAAATTGTTATTATTCCAAATATTTTTAAGCATTCCCATTGCCTGATTAGCCTTCTTTAACCTTTCCTCGAATTCAAAGTTCAAAGAACCATCCTTGGCTAAATAAGTACCTAAATATTTAAACCTATCAACTTGCCTTACAATCATACCTCCAATTACACATTCCTGTGCATTTTCCATATTCATATTGATTATTTCAGTTTTTCCACAATTAATAACCAAACCCACCTTGCGACCTTCACTCACCAAACAGTCCAACACTCTCTGCATCTCTTCTGGCCCATCACAAATCAAAACTATATCATCTGCATAATCTAAATCCAAAAGTTTCCTGTTCTCTCCCCAAAGTATACCTGCACCGGTTTCTGTTCCAACGCGTTTCATAATGTAATCAATGACCAATATAAATAGTAAAGGCGATAGAACACCACCTTGAATTACTCCGGACTTGACTTCAAACGAATCACTCAGACAACCATCAACCATCACTTTACAAAATGTGTCCTCATGCATGTTCATAATGACCCTCACAAACTCCTCTGGTATTCCATAATGTCTCATGATCTTCCCCATAGTCTCTCTCGAAACACTATCAAAAGCCTTTTCAAAATCAACAAGACAATGACTTAACGGTACTCTCATTTCATTAACTTGCTGCATCAAATGCCTAACTATAAAGATCTGATCATTGCAACCACGTCCCTTTCTAAAACCAGCCTGTTCATCCCTCAGAATACCCTCAACCACCGGCTCCAACCTATTTAACAACACTCTACTGAAAACTTTCAAAGCTATCGGTGACAAAGAGATTCCCCTCCAATTACCACATTCACTCAGGTCTCCCTTCTTCGGAACTTTAACAATTACACCATTCTTCCAAACTGGTGGTAGTAACCCCGTCACCCATATCTTATTGAATAGCTTGGTCAAGATCATTATTAATCTATCCCCCTCCACTTTAAACATTTCCGGAAATAAACCATCCTCTCCTGGTGCCTTATTATTCTTTAACTGTTTTACTGCTTTCTCCACTTCTGCAAGCCTCAACTCTCCTGTTTCTATATTTAAATCTTCCTGAGCAGACGGTATATCCTCTTCTGGTGGTATTGGTCTATTAAGAACTGTCTCAAAATGCTCTTTCCATCTATTTTTAATATCTCCATCTTTGGTCAATAAATTTCCTTCCCTGTCTCTAACTGGTATTTCCTTGCGTTTACCTGCATTACCACTCAGTTCTCTAATCGATTCATATGCTATTCTTTGACTCTGTCCATCATTTTTGTTAATTAAGATTTCAGTCTCTGCAACCTTTTCATCCACACATCTTCTTTTATCTCTCCTAGCTAACCTTCTTACTTCTGAATTCAAACTCCAGTACGCAGCTCTTGCTAATTCAATCTCTCGTTCATCAACGCATTGCATCTCACTCCTCAATTTAGCCTCACCTCTCTTTTTTATCATATCCCACGTTTCTTCTGATATCCATTTCTTTCTCCTGAATCTATGTCTCCTTCCAATCGTACATTCAGCAGTCTCATGCAAAACTTTGTTCACATCCTCCCACATCTCATCTACACTTCTCTCCCCCTCTTCCAACGTTTCCAACACCAAAAACCTATTTCTGCATTCTAATCTGAATTCCTCCTTTTCTTCTCCTTCCCTTCTAAGCTTAACAATATCGTATCTACCAACACCAGATTTTTCCTTCTTCTGATTTTTAAGTTTAAACCTTATTTTTGCAATGCTGAGTTGATGGTCACTACCAATATCCGCTCCCCGTTTAACATGAACATCCAGCAGAGAACTTCTATGCCTCCTACTGATAGCGATGTGATCAATCTGATTTTTATATTTTCCACACGGCGACACCCAAGTTGTCTTGTGTATATTGCAATGCTGAAAGAGTGTGCCCCCGATGACTAAGTCATTTGCTAGACAGAAGCTTCCAAACCTCACTCCGTTTTCACTCATCCTACTACCAACTCCCATCTTACCCATACATGCCTCAAATCCCTCATTTGAACAGCCCATTACTGCATTAAAGTCTCCAACGCAGATCAAAACATCATGTCCAGGTACCCTTCCTACTCCTTCTTGCAACTTTTCATAAAATGTGTCTTTCCTTTCGTCGAGTGCATCATTAGTAGGTGCATAACACACAAACAGACTGATGTTGCCATGATTTGATTTAAACCGTGCGTATAACAATCGCTCATCTATAGGATCCCACTCACATAAAGCCTTATTTGCCTTACAACCCAGCAACAATCCTACTCCCTGATAATGCATTCCGTCCTGTCGACCAGATATCGGTAAACGTATACCATCCTCCAAATCCAACTTATCGACTCCAGTCGATCTAGTTTCTGTCAGAGCACAAATATCAAGTCCATAATTTTGAAAAACCTTCACTAACTCATCGATTTTACCGTCATGATTTAGCGTTCTCACATTCCAGTTACCAATTTTAATTGTATTTTTTGCATTGACAAAGGAATTAAATTGTAATTGAGGCAACCGTGAGATTCTTAGCACCCCCTGCCCATTTAAGGGCTGCACGGGACTGGGGGCCATTATTGTTCTTTCAGAGTCCATCAAGGTTTCTTTGGCTAACTTCCTGAACACCTCGCCATTGTGTTGCAGTCGCAGTAGGCAGCTAACTTGCCTGATTGCCCACACCCGAAAGACCCAGCTATGCTGTAGCCAGTCACGTGCCGGCATGCTTCCCAGCCATTTTACTCTCAAGGAGTTCCTCTGCCTGAGAAAGCAACCACCCCCCTGCTCCCGAGGGCTTTTGATCTGTGTAGGTAGAGGGCGATCACTCCCTCACTAGCCATATACAGTGTATATACAGTGTATAGTTATTTACATGATAATAATTTTCATGTACACTCTAACCTTGATCATTTATTCCTGCCTAAGCCTCTCTATTACCACTCAACTTTTTCTGCCTCACCTCCTGCCTTTCCTGCCTCTCTCTGCCTGTCTTCCTGCTTCTTTCACCCTCTGCCTGTCTATTCTTTTTCCTGCCTCCCTTACCCTGTCGAATCCTCTCCCTCACTTACTCTCCCGTCCTTCCTTCACAGCCCCCCTTCCTTAGTCTTCTCTGCCCGTCTCTTTGATTATTCCTCTCTCTTCCTTTCTCTCCCTGCCTGCCTGTCTGTCTGTCTGTCTGTCTGTCTGTCTGTCTGTCTGTCTGCCTGCCTGCCTGAGTGGCTCGGCACTGCATCACGCGTGCAGTCTGCTACCTTATGTGACAAATGGAGACTCGAGTAGCTCAGTTGAGACCATTGTGCTTGACAGTTCTCTCCCTCTCTCTCTCTCTCTCTCTCTCTCTCTCTCTCTCTCTCTCTCACATCTTCCACTGTAGCCTCAATTTCCCCTTTATCCCACCATCATCACATCATCACCCTCTTCCCTCCCTGTTATTTACAATTTTACACTTCTGTGCTTTATGACTTTTATTCTTTCTCTTTTATTACCCTTTATTATTATTATTATTATCATTATTTCTATTATTCACTCCTCTTTCGTCATTCTTATATTTTTCACTTTCTCCTGTTGACCTGCTTCTCCATGTGTGTGTGCGTGTGTGTGTGTGTCTGTGTGTGTGTGTGTATGTGTGTGTGTGTTCTTCCTACCTCCAGACGATTTTATTCAACTTTTATTCAACTTCTAGGCTCTTATTCTCCTCGGTTAAGGAAGCTCCCTAACGCCTCTTCCTTAGCGATTTGTTTTCGGATATGGGTGGTTAATGTCCTTTTTGAGGTTATTTATGCAGAGTATGGTTGTTCTGGTGTCAACATCTTTTTCCATATGAAGTTGTAGTATCACACATTTTACATAATAATTTTTAAAGCTGTTTAGTCATAATTAACAGTGTGTAATGAAGTGTGAATGATGAACAACCAAATATCATTTCGCTGTTAGCTGTGGTATAGGAAGAAGGTGGATGGCAGACCACAAGGGCCACCCTGTTTCAATTATAAAATGAAGGTTAGGAGAAGTGAAAAGATATCTGAATTGTGCATAAGTGTAAAGTCCTGGGGAACCATTTATTATGTTGGCATATGTGAATGTACTTAATGCCATTTAATAGAGGTGTATAATGTGCTAGTAGAGTTGTCATTTATCTCTACTTTTTGCATAAGCCCAGAGTATATGTAATGCTCGGCACCTCACTTTTTAGCTGACCTCAGCACCGCGCCCTAGTCGGCTCGGTGAGTGTACAGCGTCAGAGGCCGTTTTACAGTTATAAAGGGAGGTTGTATCGCTCTTTCATATCTCTCGGGTCGCAGTTATATTATTCTGTACCCAATAAAGAGAGATTTAATCTGCTCATTTCTGTCACCTTACGCTACCACTTAATAACAGACCAGCTTCCACCTTCTCGTGGCAGAGGACCTTTGGTGGGAAGTGTCGGGCAGTGACGGCGAGTAGCTGACGTGTACTACAGACAGTGTCGTCGATCCAACACGGTGGTCTAGTTATACTATACAGCAGAACACTTAATATGTAGTCAACTGCTGCTCCATAACGGCTACATTAAATTGGTGGCCAGCAGTGCGACGATACATTTTATTGGTGCTAGCGGTGGCACGATATTTAGTGCTAGCCGTGTACCGATACATGGTAATATTGGAAGGATTTATGTAACACAGAAGATGACAGTAAGGTGTAAGTAACAAACTAAATCGCTTAGGAAAAGGTGTTAGGGAGCTTCCTCAACCGACATGAATACGAACCCGAATCCTAATAAAATAGTTCGATGGAAGCATAAATAAATAAAATAAATAAATAAATAAATAAATAAATAAAGCATAGCAGAATATAGCGATAAATATTTCCTATCCTTTTTAATGGTCAGTTTTTAGACCCTTCGCTATACTCTCTTCACTTTTACTTGGCCTAAAACTGCAATCTCTCCATATTGAGTGCTGGGGACGAATATGCACTAGAATACGATGCTAGTCACGAAGAAGTGCTGTGTCAGGGATGTAGAGTTAGTATTATCTTATTCTGTCACTTAGCTACACACACACACACACACACACACACACACATGGAAAAACATATTCAATTAATCATGAGGCGAATTAAAATGAGGGTGCAAGGTGAGTGGACGTGATTGGTGAGGTAAAGGGGAATGAGAGGTGAGGTGACGTAAGATGAGGTGAGGTGAGGTGGGGTAAGGTGGGGTGGGGTGAGGTGAGGGTACATGAGGTGAGGTGGGGTGGGGTGTGGAAAGGTGAAGTGAAGATACAAAGTAGAAATGAGTACAAAAGAAAGCAAACAACAACAGACCTAATGGTCCTTTCGAGGCTGCTTGTTACAGAGAATACTGTCAGTATGATATCTAATTCCACAAGTTGAAGGTAAGGATAGTAAAGCAAGATGGCTCTCCCCAACCCACCAAACCCTCCAGTCCAAGCTGGCAGGAAAAAATTGAGAAGGACCACCATGCAGCAGCGAAAAGCTGACATTGAATATTCATAGGAAAGACTGAAAAGAGGTAAACTATATTCTGTCCTACTATATCTATACACTACAAGTGTTAAGAAGATACAATTATCATTTATTACATAATATTTCCTTAATTACAGAAGAGGTGGAGTGAGGTGAAGTGAGGGTACATGAGGTGGGGTGAGGTGAGGTGAGGTGCAGTGTGACCCAGTTTTCCTCCGCCATGATAGTTTGAGGTGAATACAGAAAAAATCTGCACTCCTCAAATATTGGGTCTGGCGAGGAGGAGGAAGAGGAGGAGGAGGGAAGAAGACGGAGGAGGGGGAGGAGGGAGAGAAGAGAAAAGAGGGCAAAGGAGGGGATGAGAGGGGGAAAGGAAAGGAAGAGAAGAAAAAAGGGAGAAGATGGAAGTAAGGAGGGGGAAGGAAGAGGGCGATAATGGAGAAGGATTGAAATGGAGAGAGGAGAGAAAAAGTGGGGAGGAAAGATGAGGAGGGAGGGAGGGAGGAGAAGGGAGGGGGAGGGAGGGGAGGAGAGAAGTTCTATTTGACACAGTAAACATAACTTGTGAGTAGGAAGGGTGAAGAGGTGACAAGATAGCGAGGGAGGGAGGGAGAGATAGGTAGATAGATTACTAGATAGATAGATGAATACTTGGTGAATGCATGGATAGATGGATGGATGGATGAATGCATTGATGGACAGGTGTAAACAGACAGACACAGATAGATATATAGACTGATTGACAGATATACAGAAACAGACTGATAGAAATACGGATAGATAAACAGATGCATAGATGGATAGATAAATAGACATAGATAGATACAGAGAGACAGACAGACGGAAGGATGGGTGGACGGATAGATGAATGAATGATAAATGGATAGATGAGTGGACGGATAGACCGAGCATTAGACAGAGAAGGAACAGACAGGCAAAATGAAGGAGTGGATAGAAGGACAGAGAAGGAATACACAAATGTGCTATGCCTTGTGTGTGTGTGTGTGTGTGTGTGTGTGTGTGTGTGTGTGTTTTGCAGTCGTCATGTACCACCACAGGAAATACTTCCCCGTCTGTTGCCTTCCTTATTTCTCAGTGCTCTCTCTCTCTCTCTTTCTCTCTCTCTTTCTCTCTCTCTCTCTCTCTCTCTCTCTCTCTCTCTCTCTCAATTGGCATAATCTGTGGGGCGGCCACTCGTCAAATTAGTCCAATCAGCAGAGAAGGGATGTGGAAAGGGGAGGTGAAGAGCAGCGTTGAAAAAGTGTGTGTCGGGGTGGAGGAGAGAGACAGGAGGGATGGAGGGAAGAGACGGGAGGGGCGGAGGGAAGAGACAGGAGGGGTGGAGGGAAAAGAATTATACAAGGACTATCCACGGTGTCCATAGATTCGTCCAAGGGTAAAAACTCTACGGTCGGAGAACCCCAATTTCACTGCATAGGTGCGTCACTTTTACTGATTGCTGGATCCATACCATATCATGTATTAATGGGAAATGAGGCTATGATGATGATGATGGTGATGATCTACACCTAGGTCATCAACAAAGACAACATCAGCAGTAACCGAAAAATATTAATAATTGTGACTTTAAGCAAAAAGAAACAAATATATGAAATTAGACTGAAACTACGGAGAGAGAGAGAGAGAGAGAGAGAGAGAGAGAGAGAGAGAGAGAGAGAGAGTACAGGAAGATAAAAACACCAGCAAGTCTTCCATTTCCTTCAAACGCCATAAAAACCGTACAGAACTTTGTGCAATTGGCTGGACGTAATTTAATGCAGGACTCATTTCCAGCAGTCCTGTAAAGTTTTCCTCAGTCGTATCAATTTCCCTGAGTGCTTTGGAAACTATACTACTCTCTTTCTCTCTCTATCTATCTATCTCTCTGAACTAAGCTTCCACCAGACCCAGCCAGCCGTCATCAAAACACCAGTGTAGCCATAACACAATACTATATGTAACTATATAGCTATAGGTAACATGTTAAACAGGTAGTCATGTCTGAGTTCTCCAGGAGTTACAGAACACATCCCCTTGCCTAGACGAACCAGGAATGTCAATTCACATAATGTATATCCACAACCTTGTTGTCCCAGACCATCAAGAATTCTTAACCATACGATGTATCTCAAACTTCCTCGTAGTCCAGACGACCAAGAATTTCATGACGTATTCAAACACGTGGCATAACCAGCCCTAGCCAGTTAGTCCACGTGATAGGAAATTTATCAGACATACACATCCTCTCCACGCATAATGTCGGAGAGATTCCCTTCAGATCAGAGAAAGGGGAGAGAAGGGCTAGAGAGAAGGTCCGACGCTAGGCTCACGCTCCACTAAACTGTAAGTCACTTTTTATAACTGTGTGCAATAAACTTTGTAAGCCAAGAGTGCTGTACCTCACCTCGTTGACACTACGTCTCACTACTTATTCTGGCTGAGCTTAACGACCCATAATTGATTGCCCTATCTCCCCACAAGTACCTAAGACCACGCTATCGAGACCAGCACTAACACCACCACACCAGACCCAGCCTCATCAAAACACCAGCACTAACACCACCACACCAGACCCAGCCAGCCGTCATCAAAACACCAGCACTAACACCACCACACCAGACCCAGCCAGCCGTCATCCAAACACCAGCACTAACACCACCACACCAAACCCAGCCAGCCGTCATCCAAACACCAGCACTAACACCACCACACCAGACCCAGCCAGCCGTCATCCAAACACCAGCACAAACACCACCACACCAGACCCAGCCAGCCGTCATCAAAACACCAACACAAACCACCGCACCAGACCCAGCCAGCCGTCATCAAAACACCAGCACAAACACCACCACACCAGACCCAGCCAGCCGTCATCCAAACACCAGCACTAACACCACCACACCAGACCCAGCCAGCCGTCATCCAAACACCAGCACTAACACCACCACACCAGACCCAGCCAGCCGTCATCCAAACACCAGCACTAACACCACCACACCAGACCCAGCCAGCCGTCATCCAAACACCAGCACTAACACCACCACACCAGACCCAGCCAGCCGTCATCCAAACACCAGCACTAACACCACCACACCAGACCCAGCCAGCCGTCATCCAAACACCAGCACAAACACCACCACACCAGACCCAGCCAGCCGTCATCAAAACACCAACACAAACCACCGCACCAGACCCAGCCAGCCGTCATCAAAACACCAGCACAAACACCACCACACCAGACCCAGCCAGCCGTCATCCAAACACCAGCACTAACACCACCACACAAGACCCAGCCAGCCGTCATCAAAACACCAGCACTAACACCACCACACCAGACCCAGCCAGCCGTCATCCAAACACCAGCACTAACACCACCACACCAGACCCAGCCAGCCGTCATCAAAACACCAGCACTAACACCACCACACCAGACCCAGCCAGCCGTCATCAAAACACCAGCACTAACACCACCACACCAGACCCCAATGACACACCAACGTATTCTAAATGCATCTGGACACTTGCTAACACCACTTCCTCAGCGACTCATTCTGCACAATACACCCCAGTACACCTTAGCCATTCATTCTGCGCAATACACCCAGTACACCTTAGCCATTCATTCTGCACAATACACCCAGTACACCTTAGCCATTCATTATGCACAATACACCCAGTACACCTTAGCCATTCATTCTGCACAATACACCCAGTACACCTTAGCCATTCATTCTGCACAATACACCCAGTACACCTTAGCCATTCATTCTGCACAATACACCCCAGTACACCTTAGCCATTCATTCTGCACAATACACCCAGTACACCTTAGCCATTCATTCTGCACAATACACCCAGTAGCCTCATGTATGGCACTGATCAAAACTAGGTCCATATTAACACGATAAAAATATACGTGAAAAAGAATGTTAGAGTTTAATAGGCAAAATAAATCGTTAAGTTAATGGTGCTAACACTAACTATAAATAAATAAATAAATAAATAAATAAATGGCAAGGTGTAATATGCAAACCAAATCGCTGAGGCAGAGGCGCTACACAGCCTGCTACGCCACACAGAAAACGGCACAAAGCTCTAATATTATTCAGTATTGACGGTTCGGTGAGGTGAGGGTGTGAGACGCCTTATATTTGTGGAGGAGAGGACTGTTGGGCACCAGGGAACGGACTGTATTGGTGATGAGAGACAGAGTCGTAGGGTAGTGAAGTTTTAAAGAAATCCAGTTGTCGTCGTTCTTGGGTGTGACACGTGTCTTTACCTCCTCTCTCTCTCTCTCTCTCTCTCTCATTTCGAGTCTTCCTCTGCCATTTTCTCCCTTCGAAGTATCTAGCCATTTTTCCTCTCCCTTGCTTATTCTTTTCTTTTACCTTTTTTCCTTTTTTTTTTTTTCCCCCTCTCCTCCCTCACTCACCTCCCTACGCACCTTCTGTTATCCATAATGTAAGTTCCAGTCCGCGTCCCCTCACAAGCAGCATAAAACACCACGGTGACCCCTTTAAATTAATCACAGAAAAGGGGAACCAAAACAATAACAAAGGGACGCCATCTTTGTTCAGCGCTTTCGAGGTTATGATCATCCACAGTTTTCAGGATATTTCGCAACACTTTTTCCTCAGTTATTTATTCTTCGTTACAGAGAAATATTCCTTTGTTCATTGTTTAGCCATATCATTTTAAAATCGATACGGCTTGTCTTAGTAACGTACAAAACGATATTAACACTCTCAGGCTCCTAGGACTCACTCTCTGCTGAATAAAATCGTCTGGAAATGAATACTAGAGCAGCAAAAATAAAAAAAACTACGTCATTGAAAGTGTTAATAAGACTGTCGGTCCCGCTAAACACCTTCATTACTGACACAATTACCAGTTATGGGGAAAAAAATGTGATATTGTATAATTAATGAGTGTGTGGTACTGAGTCATTAAGGCTAAGTGGACATGAAAGAGAAAGAGAGAGAGAGAGAGAGAGAGAGAGAGAGAGAGAGAGAGGCACACGTGAAAAGAAAAATGAATACCAGAGGGAAGCGGGAGAGAGAAAAATGGATATAAAAGATTGGAAGAGGGAGAAAAGTGTGAGAGATTTTGTTATAGTGTCAGTTGAGGTGGTTATGGCTGACTGTTGGTGGGGAGAGAAAGGAGGAGAGGGGAGGAAAGGAGAGGAGGAAAGAGAGGTGAGTGGGGAAAGGAGGAGAGAGAATGGTGGAGGGAAAAAAGATAGGCTGGAGGGAACGGCAGGGAGAATAAGGGAGCTGAAGGAGGGAGGGAGGAGAGAAAGAATGATGGGAGGTGAAGATACAAGATGAGGGGAGGGAGGGAGGTAGAAGGAAAGGAAGAGAGATGTGGGAGGGAGAGATAAGAGGGAAGAGGAGGAGGAAAAGAGGAAGAGGAGAAAGGGAGAGAAGAGAGGAAAAAGAGAAGGAAAAAAGAAGGAAGAGTGAAGAGGAGGGGGAAAGAAAAAAATGAAGGAAGGGAAAGTAGAAAGAAAAGAGAGAAGGGGAAGGAGAAAGAGAGATGAGAGGAAGAAAGAGAGGTGAGTAGAGAGGGGGTGAGAGGGAAATGAGGGAAGGAAATGACACCTGGAGGGAAGAAGGAAGAGTGGATGGAATTCATATTGATCATTTCACTTACCATGTTCCTTGTTCCTGGATCCTACCTCGTGCCGACTCTTAGTGGCGGAAATGATGATGATGGTGTTGGTGGTGATGATGGTGATGATAATGGTGGTGGTGGTTGTGATGATGATGGTGATGATGATGATGATGAGGATGCTGGTGATGATGATGATGATGAGGATGCTGGTGATGATGATGATGATGAGGAGGAGAAGGAGGATGGTGATGATGATGGTGGTGGTGGTGGCGGTGATGGTGGTGGTGGTGATGATGATGGTGGTGGTGGTGGTGGTGGCGATGATGATGATGATGATGATGAGGAGGAGGAGGAGGATGGTGATGATGATGGTGGTGGTGATGACGGTGATGATTATGGTGGTGATGATGATGATGATGATTATGGTGGTGATGATGATAATTGATGACAGATGATTGATGATGATGATGATGATGATTCACAGTAATATTATACGAAATTTCAACTGATTTTCGAAGATTTTGGAGAATTACGTAACAGTGAAGCAAACAACGTAAGTAAGGGGGAGGGGTGGGGGAGGAGGGAGGGGAAGGAGGGGGAGAGGAGGAGAGGAGAGGAGAGGGAGGAGGAGGGAGGGAGAGAAGGAGGGAGGGTCAGTGAAGTGTTTGTGTAATACTGGAGAAGAGAGAGAGAGAGAGAGAGAGATTAGTCACTGTACTCCTCTCTGTCTCTGTCTCTGTCTGTCTGTCTGTCTGTCTGTCTCTCTGTCTCTCTGTCTCTGTCTGTCTGTCTGTCTGTCTCTCTCTCTCTCTCTCTCTCACACATGCAAATCACACCAAGGGCAGCTCGGTCCACACATTCCTATGGGACGGGGGAAACTTTAGTAAAAATTGTATTCTGATTTAAAGCTGTGTGTGTGTGTGTGTGTGTGTGTGTGTGTGTGTGTGTGTGTGTGTGTGTGTACAGTAAGTGTACTGGAGTGGGTGTGGATGGGTATATGTTGCACTGAGAGGGGAGTGAATGGGTGTAGGTGGGCGGGATGTGTGGGAGGGATACACACACACACACACACACACACACACACACACACACACACACACACACACACACACAGGCTGTATATATGGTAAGGTCGCTCTATCACCCTGTATGTTATTCATATTACACCGGATTTAATATTGTACTGTGTGTGTGTGTGTGTGTGTGTGTGTGTGTGTGTGTGTGTGTGTGTGTGTGTAGGGAAGGTAATTTGTGTGTTTGTGTACATGTTTAGGATAAAATTGTGTGTGTGTGTGTGTGTGTGTGTGTGTGTGTGTGTGTGTGTGTGTGTGTGTGTGTGTGTGTGTGTGTGTGTGTGTAAAACCATGAATTTATCTAAACGTAAAACCAATTGTGTTCACTAATTATGGAAAGATTACATAAAACAAATGAATTACAACAGAAATGAACGAAGTAGAGTTACAAATACGAAGGCACTGAATAAACCCAAGAAAAACGCGAATAATAGACGATACAAAAAGACAACCATGTGACTAAATTACATACCCGGTAGCCAAATTTATCAAAAAAAAAAAAAAAATCGTTGATATTTTGAGTGAGATTATAACAGAAAAGACAATTGCAATAGTTAGTGAAGGATTTAGATGGTAGGCGGGGTGAGTCCGTAACAGGTGGGCAATTATTACACCTTTACCTGTGATTGTTGTTGTTATTATTGTTGTTATTGTTATTATTATTATTATTATTATTATTATTATTATTGTTTTTGTTGTCGTTGTTGTTCTCATCATCATCATTATTATTATTCAATAAAATAACGATGATGATGATGATAATAATAATAATAATAATAATAATAATAATAATAATGTTGATTATCATGATAGGTAGATACATACAGTAGACAGATAAGCAGATAGAGATAAATACATAAATACATAGATAATTGAATACCGGACACAAAATGGCGGCCAACACACAGCCTATAATTGTCGTGCTGATGCCTGTGTGACGAAATTAACGCGGCCAGATAGATAGACAGAGGGAAATAGATAGATGAAAAATAGATAGATAGACGGAAAGTAGATAGACAGGAAAATAGACGGAAAACAGGCTCTTTGCTGGTGTGGGCGCTCAGGAATATTTTACTGTCTATCTGTCTATGTATCTATTCACCTGTCTGTCTGTCTGTCTATCTATCTGGCTGCCTATCTGTTTACCTACCTATCTGTCTACCTACCTATTTGCCTACCACCTACCTACCTGCCACCTGCCAATATGTCTGCCTACCTAACTACCAAGCGTTCTACCTACTATCTATCTGTCTGTCTACCTATTTATCTATCTATCTGCTTACCACCTACCTACCTATCTACCTACCTACCTACCCACCTTTCTCTCTCTCTCTCTCTCTCTCTCTCTGGAACAGATTACCCTCAGATACCGTGAACAGTATCTCAATTGAGACATTCAAAAACAAATTAGACAAGTATTTGCACGAAAATCCTCAGCTGACTCTTTTTCTGTCCGAATAACTTGCTTTTATAGCTACGGTACTTGTAAGTTCATGCCCCTTTAGTCTACAAGACACCCCGTAAACAATGTACCCGTACATAGTGTTGCGTCACGATATTATACATTTTCAATTTATTCGGTGCAAACAAAGCAATATAAGCACAGATTAGGATCTGCACAGATAACCCTGAGTTAACGGTCACTACTCTTACTTTCGACCTGTGATGGGCTGTGGATCACTGAGGGTCCATGTTAGTCAAGTGACCACCATAGGGATTTTTTTATTATACCAGGGGTCACTGCTTCAGGATGAAACTTGTGTACTTGTCCCATACGGGAGAGTTCCCTGTCTCAGTGGAGTGAACGGAGCTAGGGCCTGATTGACTGCTGCCTACCTTAAAAGCGCCAGGCAAGGCTTCTGCACCACCCCTAAACATCCACACTGTGCAGTCCCCTCGTGTCTACAGGTCACCCCGTAAACTTAACATAGCATCACGTCACGTCATTATACGTTTTTCGATTTACCCAAAGCAAATGAGGTAATATACAGTAAGCACAGATTAGGATCTGCACAGATAACCCTGAGTTAACGATCACTACTTTTACTTTCGACCTGTGATGGGATGTGGATCACTGAGGGTCCCTGTTAGTCAAGTGACCACCATCGGGATTTTTTTAATGTACCAGGGGTCACTGCTTCAGGATGAAACTTGTGTACTGTCCCACATGGGAGAGTTCCTTGTCTCAGTGGAGTGAACGGAGCTATTGCCTGATTGACTGCTGCCTACCTAAAAAGCGCCAGGGAAGGTTGCCGCACCACCCTTAAACATCCACTCTGTGCATTGCACATCCACACTGTGCACTGTGCAGTCCCCTTTTATCAAAGACACCCGTCCTATATACTTTTCAATCTCTCCAATGCAAAGAAAGCAATATAAGCACAGATCAGGATCTGCACAGATAACCCTGAGTTAACGGTCACTACTCTTACTTTCGACCTGTGATGGGCTGTGGATCACTGAGGGTCACTGTTAGTCAAGTGACCACCATCGGGATTTTTTTAATGTACCAGGGGTCACTGCTTCAGGATGAAACTTGTGTACTTGTCCCATATGGGAGAGTTCCTTGTCTCAGTGGAGCAAACGGAGCTAGGGCCTGATTGACTGCTGCCTACCTTAAAAGCGCCAGGCAAGGCTGCCGCACCACCCCTAAACATCCACACTGTGCAGTGTGTAGCTTCCACGTTATGTCCACAGACTTCCCATTAACTCAATGTAACCGGTTTATAATGTCATGCCGTAACTATTATTTTATTTGTTTACTTTCTCTTTCAGGTTACTCTATCGGGTAGCTTATAGATAAAGTATTATAGAATGTGACTTTTCCTTTCCAGTGTTTCCTATAAAATTTCCATGTCAGTTTTTCCATGCTGCATGGTGGTTTTTCTCACTTTTTCCTGGAGGGTTTGGTGGTGGGGGGAGCCTTCTTGCTTTACTATCCTTATCCTTCAACATGTAGAGTTAGATCTTGTAGTCATAGTTTTCTCTATAGTCTCACCAACCTAAAACCAAGGTTTGGGTGGGGTCTGGCGCTGGGTGCAGCCATGCCATACGTCCTAAACGAGCGATGAGTAGATTCTGTTATATATGTAATAGGCATCACAGATAGGTACACACATACTAATACAATATAAACGTAAGTATTCTAGCATATCAAAGGAAGGTAAACTTGTAATGCATATGGCTCTTGTACATCAATAAAGAAACGTGGCATACATATTTTACAGTGTTGCTGAAAAAAAAATGTAGCTACTTTTACCGACTTTCACGGTAGTTCTAAGTTGGGTAAGTAATGTAACAATTACGTTTATAACATAATTTGAAGGAATCAGTAGAACATACGCTATTTTCTTAATATAAATAAATGAGTTAAAACACTCACGAGCGGCAACATCCAGGCCCATACTAGGAATCATAAATTATATGAGAGAGAGAGAGAATGCGATTTTTTAATTCATTATTTTGGTTATATTTATAACTTAAATTAGTTTGTCTTTACACACACACACATACACAAACACACACACACACAGAAGTGGGTGAAGTCATGTCAGGCCAGGTGGCGAGATGTGAGCGGCGATCTCTAACGGTGTCAGGTCAGCCACTAGCCAATTAGAGTATAGGAAACAAGGCAACGCCGTACGCCGGGAAATCCCCGGCTGGACTCCACCCAAACCTTGGTTTTAGATTGGTGAGACTATAACAAGCAGCCTCGAAAGGACCATAAGGTCTGTTGCTGTTTGCTTTCCTGTGTAATCCTGTGTAATCCCCCCAGCCAGCCCTATGCGCCACATCTAGCCAGAGCGCCTCGCCCCACTACACCACCAGGCGCCATATAAATCCTCCATCCCACTGCACGCCAACACGCCAAACAGAGCCAGCAGAATTGGCGCCAACGCTGTCCCGATTGGCGTCAAAAGGTATGAATATTAACACGCAGAGAGAGAGAGAGAGAGAGAGAGAGAGAGAGAATATGCGTCCCTCACCTAAAAGAACTAAGCAATAGTAGTAGTAATAATAATAATAATAATAATAATAATAATAATAACAATGATAATAAATCCTTTCATTTCGATGCCTTTTCTTTCCTTTTTCTTCTACTTCCTCCTCCTCCTCTTTTTTTCTCTCTCACCATCTGATATATTTTTTTCCCATTCCATTAAAACTTGTGTTCTCGACTGTCTAGAAAAGGGTACTTGCTGCAGGAGAGAGAGAGAGTAAGGATGACGGAAAAGGAAAGAAACGGAGATAAAGGAAAGGAAAAACTGACAATAAAATGTGACAAAGACAGAGAAGAGGAAAAGATAGGCGGGAGAAAATGAGAGAGAGAGAGAGGTGTAAACCAAAGAGTGTGGGTGTAAAACTAATGCTCATCTTCTGCCTAAAACTTTGCATAAAAAATTGTCAAGTTGCAGCCGTGTCCATTGCAACTCCATCATTTACAGCAGGATGCAAAAGTTATCCCTTGCCCCTTCACCCCAATGACGTATTTTATGGCTTATTTACACACACACACACACACACACACTGCTTTATAAATTAGCCCAGTTAATGACATTCTTTGTTTTTAACTGAGGCGAAAATTACTTTATTCC
>NC_137003.1:1075444-1097944 GCF_032717465.1 Coenobita brevimanus
GAGAGAGAGAGAGAGAGAGAGAGAGAGAGAGAAGGGGGGAAGGTGTGTGTTGAGATTGAGTGACGAGGAAGTGTGGGAGTGGATGGATTGGTAGTTTGGATGAGAGAGAGAGAGAGAGAGAGAGAATGAGAGAGAGAGAGAGTGAGTCAGTGCGAGGGAGACTGGTTGGGAGTTGAATATGAAAAATGAAGACCAACACAAAGAATCTTTCATGTGTAATCGTCTTAGGACACACACACACACACACACACACACACACACACACACACGTACTGCCCTAAGAGGCTTACATTATTAAAATATGCAGTTATTGCCTTTTCTGAAAATATTCCTCATTTTTTCCCTCCAAAATACATACATTACCTGTGTGTAGGTGTATAAGGCGTTGATTTTTACGTACAGTCACGCTCCCTAATTCAGACCCACCCCGAGCCAAGCTGAGGAAGGCAGTAGCCACGGCTCTTAAACAAACGCGTTTACTAGCTACCCCCCCCCCACTCCTTCCCTCAATCCCCATCCCTCTCAACTATCGCCATCCAACGATCATTCTATACCATACTGCATTCCTTTCCACTCTCACGTCTTGCTGAAACAATCATTTACTGAAGAGGACAGTGCTGGACGAAATTATATAGTAGATTTGGGAAAACATAGGGCATGAAAAAAAGTAAGACCTGAATATATTTATACGTCTCTTAATAAATTACCTCAAGGGAAATGTTTATTGAGGCTTGTTGAGGGGTATTACCGAAAGAGCAGGTAAGATATACTCCCTCAGCTCTGGCCTTGGCTCGGGGTGGGTCTAAATTGAGGAGCGTGACTGTACATGCTCCTTGATGCCTACTATATCGCAGTGGTGTCCGAAACCAGAGACGCGTAACTGACAAGGGTAGCACCAACAAATAATGCTCCACACAACCACACACAACCATCACTTTGCACATACAGGTCCCTAGTTCAGTTGTAGGTGCAAAAAGACATTCTCATTCGCATATATTCACATTTTCTTTATCGTGAATGCCCGCCATTAAAACAAACCACCTATGGCAATTCAGTAATGGCGTCTGAAATATACTTCCTCTTCAGTATTTCAAAGCGACATGGTTTAGAAATATTACTCGAGAAGCTTTTGTCTCCTTCATTACCCCTGAATACTGTATATATATATATATATATATATATATATATATATATATATATATATATTATGCGAGAAAGAAGGAACCAAAGGCCATGAGCCCGCAGTAACAGTTCCCTCCAAGAGAAAAACAAAATACAATAGAGAGCCAAATTCAAGATCCGATCATTTTGAGATGCCTGGACACACTGCGTTTGAAAGACTGGAGATCATAGGCAGCAGGAAATACAGACAGAGGGAGACAGTTCCAGAGCTGACCCGTTGCATAAATGAAAGACTGGGAGTAACGGTTAACTCTTGCATTAGAGAGTTGGACAGAAAAGGGATGAGAGTTTGCTGCCAGGCAGGTGCTACGTGCCCGTCGCAGAGGTGGAGGAATGCAAGCAGACAGTTCAGAGGAGCAGTGACCATTAAAGTAGCGATAGAAAAGAGATAAAGCTGCAACAGTGCGGCGAAGAGACAGAGGTTGAAGGGAGTCAGTAAGAGGAGGAGAGTTAATGAGACGAAAAGCCTTTGACTCCACCCTATTGAGAAGAGCTGTATGTGGGGAGCCTCCCCACACATGAGAGTTGTACTCCACACAGGGGCGGATAAAACCCCTGTATAGAGTCAACAATTGTGCAGGGGTAAAGAAAGAGTGGAGTCGGCTTAGCACACCCAATCTCTTGGAAGCAGATTTTAAAGAGATGTAATATGATCTTTCCAAGATAAGTCCCGAGTAAATGAAACCCCAAGCATGTTCAAGGATGATGCAGGATTAAGCTGAATATTATTAAACATTAGTGGGTATACCTGTGGAAGATTTTGTCGGGTTGATAGGTGTAAAAACTGAGTCTTAGATGCATTAAAAACAACCATATTATTTTTACCCCAGTCAGAGATACGAGCCAAGTCAGACATTAGGTGTGCCATAGCATCATCCCTTGTTTGTTGAAGTAACTGTTGAGATGGGCGTTGCGGGAACCGAATGGAAAGGTGAAGGGTGGAGTCATCAGTGTATGAGTGGATAGGATTAGATGTACAGTTTAGAAGATCATTGATGAATAAAAGAAAGAGAGTTGGTGATAGGACAGAGCCCTGAGGAACACCACTGTTGATAGATCTAGGAGAAGAACGATGGCCGTCTACAACAGCGGCTATAGAAAGACCAGAAAGGAAGCTAGCGATGAAGGCACAGATAGAAGGATAGAAACCGTAGGAGGGCAGTTTGGAAATTAAAGATTTGTGCCAGACTCGATCGAAAGCCTTTGAGATGTCAAGTGCAATGGCAAAGCTTTCGCCAAAGTCCCGAAAGGAGGATGACCAGGAGTCTGAAAGGTAGGTGAGAAGATCGCCAGTGGAGCGTCCCTGACGGAACCCATACTGACGATCGGAAAGAAGGTTGTGATAGGAAAGATGCCTTAAAATTTTTCTATTGAGAATTGACTCGAAAACTTTTGAAATACAGGACGTTAAAGGAATTGGACGATAGTTGGAGGGTTGGGAGTGGTCACCCTTCTTTGGGACTGGCTGAATGAGAGCAAACTTCCAGCAAGAAGGAAAGGTACAAGTTGACATACAAAGGCGAAAGAGTTTGCCTAGGCAGGGAGTAAGCACTGAAGCACAGTTCTTGAGAACAACAGGAGGGACCCCATCCGGCCCATATGCCTTGTTAGTACTGAGGCCAGTGACGGCAGAAAATACATCAACTGAAGAAATTTTAATGTCAGCCATGAGGAAGTCAGAGGGGGGTAGTGATGGAGGAACAGCACCGGAATCGTCTAAGGTGGAACTGGTGAGAAAGTCTGTGCGAAGAGATCTGCTTTATCAGTAGAAGAAATAGCTACAGAACCATCAGAGTAGAAAAGAGGAGGGAAGGATGATGAGGTAAAGTTGTTAGAAAGAATTTTGGCAAGGTGCCAGAAGGAGCAGGAAGAATTCGAGTTGGAGAGTTGAGAGCATTTAGTATGGATGAAATTATTTTTAGTAGAGCGAAGAACAGATTTAGCACGATTCCGGGCAGAAACGTAAAGATTATGTGATTCAGGGGTGGGTTGGCTCCGGTACCTTTTGTAGGCCCTCTCCTTGTTGCAGACAGCATTAGAACAAGCGTGATTAAACCAAGGCTTTCTTGCGTTAGTCAAAGGGTATGAGAAAGGAATGTATGCTTCCATGCCTGAGAGAATAACCTCCGTAATGCTCAAGGCACACTCAGATGGCTCCCGGTCATGGAAGCAATAATAATTCCAGGGAAAATCAAAGTAGTACTGCCTGAGGGCCTCCCAGTCTGCGGCTCCAAAATGCCACAGACGACGTTTCCCTGGAGGGTCCACAGGCCGCACCAGAGTGATAGGACAGGTTAAGGTAATAAGGTTGTGATCGGAGGAGCCCAACAGAGAGAAAAGATTAACAGAGTAAGCAGAAGGATTAGTTGTGAGGAAGAGGTCAAGTATGTTGGAGCTCTCTCCAAGGCAGTCAGGGATACGGGTAGGGTGCTGTACAAGCTGCTCTAGGTCATTAAGGATAGAAAAGATGTAGGCTTGTTCACCAGGTGGATCCGTGAAAGGAGAGGAGAGCCAAAGGTGGTGGTGAACATTGAAATCTCCTAGAATGGAGATTTCAGAGAAAGGAGAAATGGATAGAATGTGTTCCACCGTAGAAGTAAGATAGTTGAAGAATTTTTGATAGTCAGTAGAATTAGGGGATAAGTAAACAGCACAGATATATTTAGTCAGAGAATGACAGGAAAGCCGAAGCCAGAGTGTAGAGAATTCAGAAGAATCGAGTTCAGGAACACGAGAGCAAGATAAGTCGTTGCGTATATAGACACAACAGCCACCTTTGGCTTTGAAATGAGTATAGAGAGTGTAGGAGGATACAGAAAAGGGTTTGCTGTCAGTTGCCTCAGACAGCTGAGTCTCCATTGGAAAAAAAAGGTGAGGTTTAGAGGAGGAGAGGTGGTGCTCAACAGAGCGAAAGTTAGAGGACAGGCCGCGAATGTTGCAGAAATGAAGAAGAAGAGAGTCAGACAGTGGTTCCAGGCACCTCGAGTCGACACCGGGAGAGGGGCGGACGGTGGGGGCATTTATGATTTCCCCCCCTGGGGACTCCGAGGCTTGATTAAAAGACGCCATTTTTGTTGAATTTAGAATAGGAAGTGTAGTGTGTACTGTGCATGTAGTTTGGTGTAGATAGTTAGAGAAATTTGTACTGGAGAGATGCTGGCCTACTCTCTGTGTAACTGAGACACTGAAAAAGTTCAGCAAAGGGGGATGGTCAGGAACTAGTCCTGAGGGCTGATGAAACGGGAGCTCCAGCACTCCCTGTCATCAGCTTTCCATCCACCTCGGGAGTACTGCCCTGCTCGACTGGTGCTACAGTCTATTATTATTATTATTATTTACGGATGTCCACTCAGACTTATAAACGTCATCTCAGCCTAGTAACCGATCTGTTCAGGTAGGGAAATGGCAAAAGGAAACTTGAAATATCCGCCACTTGGCCCCAGTGATTCCGGTTTACCTCGACCGCCTCACACTGGCTTGTCCTGGATCACTGCCTGCCAACCCTACCTCCATATACCAATTCAGTGTCCTCCTATATTCACCTGCATACTCTGCCTTCAGTGATTTAGGACACTCTTCACACCATCCTATCGGAATATTCAGTATTTTTAGAAGGAAATCACAAGCATTGGGTGAAGTAGCAAAATTAAGAGGAAAAAGCAAAGCAAAAAAATAAATAAATAAATACATAAAAAGGGCTGGCGTGAAAGAAATGGGTGAATTGAAATGGGGACTTGCACAGAGAGAGAGAGAGATAGCATAATTATATGGGAGTAATATCAGTAGAGAAGAAAAACTGAAGTGAACAGATTAAAGGAAGAAACAGTTGGAAGCATTAAACAACCTCTTCCCCTTCTGGCGAAGCATCATCGTGAAGAGGCTCTTCCCAGTTTGGTACCTTTAAACCCCGGCCGAACAGCCTCTTCCCAGAAGGAGACTACGGAAGGGTTGGTATGCTGCGGGGGTGCTCTCTGGCAGAGAAATCGTGAGATTGGTACGCCGGAGGAGCGTATGTTTGCCGTCATCTGTGTTATGTTTACTCTCTCGTGTGATATATTGCGAAAATAATATGCTAAATCTGATAAACAACGTCTCCGAATTAGTCCAATGGTAGGAAATAGTTTTAATACTTGATACTTTAATACTTGAGAGGGGGTCCGATGGTGGTTAGGATTACGGCAACTAGAATTTAGCGGTTTTGTTTGGTGGTTCAGTTAGGTTAGAAATAGGTTAGGTTAGGTCAGGTCAGGTTATCTAATAGACTTGTGCACCATTCCACTTTTCATTACTGTCTTCAGAAAGGTAAGCACCTGGTATAATTTAAGGCCGTGATTAGGGTTACGGCAGTTAGAATTTAGCGCGACTTCCGTTTTCCTAACCACGATTAGAATTAAGATGTTTGGTTTGGTGGTTCAGTTAAGTTAGGAATAGGTTAGGTTAGGTCAGGTCAGGTCAGGTCAGTTTTAGTTAGGTTAGGTTGATACTGCTACAGTTTAGCTTAAACCGCTAGAATTTAGCGGTCGTTTGGTTTTTCTGCTGTTAGAAATATGTTAGGTTAGGTTATTTAGGTTAAGTTATGGCTACCGTAAAAAGGAAGTGATTAGGATTACGGCAGCTAGAATTTAGCGGTGGTGGCAGTAATCTAATCACGGCCTTAAATATACCACGTGCTTGCCCTTCTGAAAACAGTATTGAAAAGTGGAATAGTGTACAAGTCTGTTACATAAAGTGCTCTCGGAAATAAGCTGTGAAGTTGCCTGGATCACCACTGTATGAGACACAGGTAACTTGGGAATGATAGACGTCAACGACTGGGCTGTGCCACAGAGTTATACTGTGCCCATGTAGCAGTCACTGAGCTCTGTAGTGGTAGCAGTAGTTTGATCGTAAATAGGTAGCACCAGTCTCCTAAAAATCTATAAATAAAGATAGTATCACACACCAAAAAATGATAACAAACATTTTAAAAAATTGCAAATGCATTTCGTGAATGTAAAGGTACAAACTAGTTACATGAATATGATATCAGTATAAAAAAGATACGAAGATATTTGGGAAGAGGCAGGTGATGATCCTGCTTCATATTCCAGTACCCGAGAGACACCTTCGCGCGCCGTACGAGGAACCTCTTCGTTTTAAAACTACGGCCGGAGCGACGAAGAGCTTGCTCGTGGGAAGTGGTAGTTAATACTACCAGCCTATCTCTTCTGTTTTTGATTCTCTTCCTCCTCATCCCAACTCTCTCTCTCTCTCTCTCTCTCTCTCTCTCTCTCTCTCTAAAACGGTGCTCATTTTCCCCTCGCAAGCAATCATTTTCATTTTAATTCGTCAGATAGCTTTCCAAACAACCTAATTGCATGGTTAACATACCGTGCATCTTGCCAAACTTTTCAACGATTCATTGAAATAGCCAGTCTTAACCTTAGCAGTAATGTTCTACCGTAATTAGGTCCATGAACGAATATTTGTGTCCTACATGCTTGAGCGATACATTATGGTATTATCAAAAAGTACAGTAGTTTTTATTTTTGCGTCGAGTAATGTATCACTATTTTATTGCTATGAAGGTGAATTAATGATGATAACCATGATGAATGGCAGGATATTTACTTATTTACCAGTATCAGCCCTGGACCCAACAGTATATACAAAAAAAAAAAAAAAAAATAGTATCGTCTTTCCTTGATCAGTTCTTTGCGGAAAGAAACTGATAATTCAAACAGTTCTCACAGGCATCGTTGGTACCATCTCATTTAGCGAGTTCTTATATATGTCTCAGTTTCTTATACTCTTTTTTACTATTCGTAGCCTTTAATTATCGATTTAATATGCATGCGTAATATACAAAGTGGCAGGGTGCAAAACGAATCGCCGAGGAAGTCGCGCATGCGCACTAATGTCGAGACGTAGCCCAGCAGTGTTTAGAGTTTGAACTCCGAGTGTGTGTTTGGATGTGTTGGCGCCCCGGGTTTTCGTGTTATTCGTTGTATCTGTCTGTATTTACGTCGCCGGAGTGATGATATCTATCTATCTATCTATCTATATACCTAGGCTGCTTCCCCCAAGGAAAGGGAGGTAGCCGAGACAGGACGACACACTCTCCATTTACTCATCCATTTAAACACATTCATTCACATCTTAGCCCCAAAGGGGAGAACGGACAGATCCTCACCGCACCACACCGCACAAGGGTCAACTGCGCAATGCAATCAGTGACATCCGCAGCAGGGCCCGACAGCAGAGCTGGTTTACCCCTGCCACATCATAACATACCCATCCCCTTACCCGCACCTGACCTGACTAGCTGATCAGACCAAATGCGGGAGAATATCCCCTCAGGGCTGCGTCATCACTTATTTATTCACAATTTCTCTCCATTTATTTCTGTCACGCACAGCCACTCTTCCTTGCTCGACAGACATCCCTCTCGCATCCAGCGCTCTCTTCACACTATCCATCCATCCTATTCGTGGTCTTCCTCTCAGCCTTACACCTCTCACATCAGATCTAGTTATCTTTTTCACCAATCACTCATTATCCATTCTCTCCATATGCCCAAACCATCGCAACACCCTCTGCTCAACTCTACCAGCCATCTCCTGAACAACTCCAGTTCTCCTTCGCACTTCATCATTTCGCACCCGATCCATACGCGTCACTCCACACATACTCCTCAGACACCTCATCTCCATTACATTCAAACTTTTCCTCTCTGCTACACCCATATTCCATGTTTCAGCCCCATATAATGCAGTCGGTACCACAACACCCTCATACAGCCTTCTCTTTACATCCATTCTAAGCGAACGACATTTAAACACTTTTTTCATTCCTCCCAGCACCTTTCCTACTTCATTTATTCTAAACTTCACTTCTGCATCTATTCTTCCATCCACAGCAACATGTGACCCTAGATATTTAAAACAATCTACCTCCTCAAGCAACTCACCATTCAAAACTATATTCATCCCCCTACCATCTATAAACCTCGTACACTTCATCACTTTACTCTTATTCTCATTTACTTTCAAATTCCTCCTTTCACACACCCTTCCAAACTCCTCTACCAACTGTCTCAATCTCTCCTCTGAATCAGTCACCAGTGCAGTATCATCTGCAAACAGCAGCTGCTTCAGATTCCAATCTCCACCATCAACATTTACCAGACTCAGACCACCTAAAACTCTTGCATTCACCTCCCTTACAACACCATCCATGTAAATATTAAACAACCAAGGTGACATCACACATCCCTGTCGCAGCCCCACTCTCACGGGAAACCAATCACTCACAGCATTTCCCACTCTTACACATGCTCTACTATTTACATAAAAACTTTTCAACCCTTTTAGTAACCTACCATCAAGTCCATACAATCTTAAAACAGTCCACAAAGCCTCCCTATCAATTCTATCATACGCTTTCTCTAAATCCATAAATGCCCAAAACACATCCTTGCCTTTCGCTAAATACTTTTCACACACTTGTCTCACAGCAAACACCTGATCAACGCATCCCCTCCCTCTCCTAAAGCCACACTGCTCATCACTAATCACTCCCTCTGTACCCTCTCTAACTCTCATAATTAACACTCTACCATACACCTTACCTACAACACTCAACAGACTTATACCCCTAAAGCTAGTACATTCATACTTATCACCCTTGCCTTTATACAACGGGACCACACAAGCACTTGCCCAGTCAATTAGCACCATACCTTTCTCAAAGCACACATTCAACAATCTTACTAACCAGTCAACAATAGTCACTCCACCACCCTTCAGGCATTCCACAGCACACCCATCCATACCTGCAGCTTTCCCTGTTTTCATCTCCTTTACTGCCTTCTCCACTTCCTCCTTCGTGATCAAAGAATCATTCAACTCTCCCAACACATTTATTCCTTGCACCCATCCATCCGCCACAATCTCAGCCACCCTTTCCTCCTCTACATTTAATAATCTTTCAAAATACTCTGCCCATCTCTTCCTTACTGCATCCATCTCAATTAACATCCTTCCATCCTCTGCTTTTACTCGTTCTTCCTTCCCAGACTCTCCCTTTCGCACCCTTTTCACCTCCTTCCAAAACATTTTCTTATTCTGTTGAAAATTCTCTGTCAGCCGCCTACCCCACCTCTCATCTGCTGCCACTTTAGCATCACGCACAGCCCTTCTCGCTCTATTCCTCTTTTCCTTATACCTTTCATATGACATCTCATCCTTCCTCTGCAGCCACACTTCATATGCACGTCTCTTCTCGGCCACAGCCATACTTACTTCCTCGCACCACCATTCACTTCCTTTTCTTACTCCACCACCCACACGTCTCACACCACACACCTCTTCTGCATGCCCCACCACAGCACTCTTAAACAACTGCCATTCCTCCTCCACGCTGCCATTTTCCCGATCTTTCACTGCGCTCCACTCATCTTTCAATTTCTCCTGATACTCTATCTTTTTCTCTCTTTTATCCAACTGACTCACTTTCAAAACCTCCCTGCCACACCTAACCCTCCTAGCTCTCACCCATCTCTTACCTACTCTTAACTTTCCCTCCACCAGGTAGTGGTCAGACATACCTCCACCCTCCCCTCTTAGAACTCTCACATCCAACAATCTTCCTATTACATTCCTAGACACAACCACATAGTCCATCAAAGCTCTATCAACAACCCTTCCACCCTCCTGTCTCACCCATGTATACTTATAAATATCTTTCTTCTCAAACAGATATAGTGAAACAGATATAGTGAAAACAATGCCTACGGATTGTTATGGAACGCAGACTGACTGATGGTGATGAGAAATGGCTTGTGAAATAAGGAAAGAACGAACCAAAACATCCTGATGCAGCATCAGCGGAATGAGACAACATCGACAACGATAAACAACAAGACAATGGGAAGAAACGGAAGCCTAGAATGAAAGACACAGAAGCACGGGAAAATGTTGAAAAACAAGAACGGAAAATTGGGAAGCGAGGACGAAAAAATGAACAGGTGACAGACGACAAGAATGACTCAGTAAACATTACTTTTAACAGTTTGGAAATCATTACTTCTACACAAAAGTCTCCAGATACAAAAAAAAAGTGTGCTAGGTGCAGAAAATATGTGGGGAAACAAGACAAAGCAATGTGGTATGATGGATGTGAAGAATGGATTCACACACAGATGGGGACAAGAAGACTGCACTGAAAAAATGACAAGTGAATTATATGAGGCAGTTAGAAAGGACAATGGAGAGTGTGTAAATATAAGGTATAAATGCAATCAGTGTCTTAAAGGTGAGAGAGAAAATGGAGCAGGCAAGGAAAAGAAGGGATTAAAACTTGCTCATAGGGAATTGGAAATTATGGCAGAAAGATATAAGAAAATGGAAGAAAATTTGGAGAAATCAAAGGAAAGATATGAACAAAGTGAAAAGGAGAAGGAAATATTGTTTAAAGAGAAAGAAAAAGCAGAGGAAATGCAAAAGAAGGTAGAAAAAGAATATGAAGAAAATAGAAAGAAAAATTCTTATGGTGAAAAAGAATGTAAAAATCTGAGGAAATAATTAAAAATTTGGAAGAAAGGGTCATGTATGAAAGTATTGAAAAAGAAGAAGCAAAAATACATGAGGAAAAACTAAGAGAAATCCTAATTGTAGCAAAGGAAGAAAACACTGCATTGAAAAGATTAGATTAGATTTTGAGAGTCAACAAAAACTTAATGAACAGTATGACAAGATGGAAGAAAAAACCAGGAAAAGAAAAAGAGCAGAATACAGACAAAATATAGAAAAATTTGGAGAAAGCAAACAAAAAGAGAAATAGAAAATGAAAATAAAAAACAAAGTGAAATATATGAAATAGAAGGGAAAAACAGCCAAGCAGTGAAAACCAGTGAGGATAATGTAATAGTGAAGTAACAGTAACTGGTAGAGAGAAGCATAAGGAACAAGAAAATTATGAAGCTACTGACAGAAAAGAAAATGGTAAAAAAGAAATGGCAGAAGGAGAAAAAGAACAACAGAAAGTACAAAAAAAGTTAAACAACAAAAAAGACAGAGAAATCTGGAAGAGGGCAAGGAAATAAAGGAATGTTGGTATTTTACTAGAGGAAACTGTAAGTTTGGAAAAGAGTGTAGATACAAACATATAGTGAGAAAAAATGAGATAGTCATAGAAAGGAGGAACATTGAATGCAAGTACTATAAGAAAGGAAAATGTATGAAAGGGAATGAATGTAGGTTTTATCATATAAGAAATGAAAGGTGTAGATTCTTTGAAAGAGGGTATTGTAAAAAGGGTAAACACTACAACTATGTGCATGAGGAAACAAAAGACAAAATAGTAAATGAAAATAGTGAAACAAAAATGAGGAACATGAGAGAAATATTGAAAGAAGAAAATTTTTGGGAAAGCAGAAAAATAGTATTAGAAAAATTGATATTGAGAGTGGAAGACATATGGAAGGAAATGAAAAACTTGCAGGAAGAAAGAATGTGAGGGAAAATGAGAATATAAATGACAGGGAAAAAGAAGACAAAATAAAGAACAAAGTTACTCATAAAACAAATGAAAACAGAAAACATAGCAGTATAGAGTATCAAAATTATGGTAAAAATAATATTAAATTTTTTTATGCAAACTGTAGAGGAATTAAAGAAAAGCAAGTAAGTTTAAGAGAAGTGACAAACAAAATAGACCCAGAAATTATAGTACTTAATGAAACGTTCTTGAGAAGAGGAGAAGTGGTGAAGTTAGAAGGATATAAAGCATATAATAATAACAGAGAAAAAAAGGTGGGTGGAGGAATAGAAATTATGGTCAAAATAAATTCACAGTTAAACACAATAAAAATCAGTAAGGAAACAGAAGATATAGAAGAAATGACAGTAAGAATAGAAACCAGAAAAAGAGCACTGAATGTAATTAGTGTATATGGAAAAACAGAAGGAAGGGTGACAAACAATAAAATTAGAGAACAGTTTCAGTAGCTCAAAGAACACATTAGAAACATAGAAAACGTGGGTGAAGATTATATAATAATTGGAGACTTAAACGCAAAAATAGGAAATCAGGATGATGGTATAGTTGGAAATAATGTAGGGAAAAATGAAGCAGGCAAAGCACTGATCCAAATGGTAGAAAATGTTAAAGGTGTAATTGTAAATGGAACAGAAAAATGTAAAGGTAAATGGACAAGAGTAAACACAAGAAATAATGTGGAAAAATCTATATTAGATTATGTGATAACGAATAGGAGTGTATACGAGGACATAATAGATATGAATATAGATGAGGAAGGAATGTACAAGCTAACGAAATACAAAAACAAAGAAGTTAAAGAAACAGATCATAATACAATATTAATAGCAATGGATAATAATATAAAAGAAGTAAGGAATGAAAATGTAAAAAAGTGGTACTTTAAAAAAGAAGGAGGATGGGAAAAGTTTAAAGAAATGACAGAGAAAAATGAAATTTTTGAGAGGATGTGGAAAAAAGTAAACTACCAAGAACAAAGTATTGAAACTGAGTGGAATAAGTGGAAGGAAGTAGTGTATAATATACTGGATAAAGCATTAGGGAAAATAAGAATGTCAAAAAGGGTTAAACCAGGAATAGATAAAAGGGTGAAGATATTAATGGAAAGAAAAAGGAAGATATGGAAACAAATAAGAAAAGAGAATGATAAAACCAGATAGCAAACTTTATAACAGAAAGAAAAGAGATTGAGCAAAATATAGCAAAATATATAAATGAAAATGAGGAAAGAAGAATAGAAGAAATTAGTAATCAGCTTAATGATAAAAGAAATAATAGTGATACGCTGTGGAAGTTAAGAAGACTTAACAAGAAACCCCAGTGGCAGTATGTAGTAAAAGATAAAGATGGAAGTGATATAAGAAACCCAGAAAAGATAAAATAAAGAGTTAGAGAATACTATGAAGAGATATACAAAACAAATGACTTAACAAAAGGATATGAGGAATACACAGAATGCTTAGAGAGTATGATCAGAGAATGTTGGATGTATGAAAACAAGGAAGAGGAAAAATTAAGTGAGGAAGAGATGAAAATGGTAATAACAAAGTTAAAGACTGGTAAAGCAACTGGCCGAGATAAAATTAGCAATGAAATGATTAAAAGATGTGGGAAAAGTATGAAGGATTCAATAATAAGAATGATGATGAGAATATATGATAGAGAAATAATACCAAATGAATGGCACAAGGCATACATAAAAATATATATATAAGGGAAAAGGTAACAAGAAAGATTTAAACAAGTATAGAGGACTGATACTGAACTCACACCTGATGAAAATGATGGAGAAAATAATAGAAATGAAGGAGACAGAAAAGCTGGAGAATATGAGTGATTACCAGTGCGGGGCAAGGAAAGGAAAATCAGTAAGGGAACATCATTTTTTTATAAGAAATATTATTGAAGAAGCACAACAGAAAAAGAAAAATAACAGCAGTATATTTTGATGTATCAAAGTGCTTTGACAAAATGGTATTAAAGGAAGTAATGAAGGAGTTATGGCTAAAGGGAATAAAGGGTAAACTCTGGAGAATGATATATGAAATTAATATGAAAAATGAATTGATACCTATGACAGAAATTGGGGAATGTAAAGGAGTGTATGTACAGGAGAAGACGGGGATCAGTGCTTGGGGCCAAAATAAGTTCAGTAACTATGGATTCACAAAGCAGAATGATGAGGGAAAAAGAAAGTAATTGGAAAATAGGAAATGTAAGGATAAGCCCATTAATATTTCAAGATGATATCATGGCAATAGAGGAAAATTACAAAATACAGGATACAGTACAATAAACATAATTGAAGTATTTCTAAAATTAAAAAGACTAAAAATTAATGAACATAAAACAAAGCATTCAGCATTAGTAGGCAAGGGAAAAACAGTAAAAATAAATGGTAAAGAAATTGTAAGAACACAAAGTCATAAGTACCTGGGAATAATTATACAAGAAAAAGGGAAACAGAATATTAAAATGGAAAATATGATAAATAAAGCAAGGGTAGCGGCAAATGAATGTATTAACATCATAAATAGAAAAGAATGAAAAAAAAGTAGAATTAAAATTGGGCTAAAATTATTTAATACTTTGTATTACCGATAATGTTGTTTGGAGGGGAAAGTGGGAAAACGTTAAGAGAAAAAGAAAAGAAAGCTCTAAATAATGTTCAAACTCAGTACTTAACAAAATTAATCAAAGTACCAAGGACAACACCGAAATGTGCTTTATTAAATGAAACACAGGAAGTAAAAATAGAACACAAAATTAATCAAAGAAAACTTGGAATATCACATTGAACTCAAGAATAGGAAAGAAGACGCTGCTGAAGTAAAGATGAGAAAACATTGTGAAGATTTTGAGAGAGAGTACGTGAGAGAAATAAAAGACATTAAAGAAAAGTACAGCATACCTGAAGACTTAGAAACATTAGAAGAGAGAGTGGCAAAAAGGGTAATAAAAGAAAAAATAAAGAAGAAATTTGTGAAGACATGAGAAAAGGGAGTAAGACAAAGGAATCAGTGGAACAAGAAATAGGCCTACAGAGATACCTAGAGGAAATAGAGTTTGAAAGCGCAAAGATTATATTTTTTATTCGAACCAGAATGCTAGAAGTGAAGGAAAATTATAAGAAAAAGTATGAGCTTAACCTTATATGTGACAAGTGCCAAGAAGAGAATGAAAATCAGCATCATTTATTCATATGTGAAGCATACGAAGATTTAACAAGCGCAATTAAAGGAAAAGAATCAATAACAGAAATACTAAAACAAAATGAATTACAGGTTGTAGCAAATACAGTGGTCAGAATAATGAAACGAAGAGAAGTAATTATGAATATAAGGAGCAACATAGAAATGAACAATAGAGACTGAGAAAAAATAAATAAATAAGCCATCTTGTCTAAAGACAAGAACTCCCGGATGGGAGTAGGCGCCAACAACAACAACAACATCCATTCCTCCTGTTCCTTCAACATCATCACTCCTCCTTCTCTCCATCTCCGCCTCCACAACCGGGAAGTAAACCAGGTAAGGAAATATACATATGTCTGACCTTAAAAACAAAACAAAGCAGACTAATTGTGGACATTTTGTGAATAGAGTTCCCGTTTTCTGTCAGACGTTTTCTGTTACTTGGTATGGCGATGAGACTCAAGATGCTTGAAGGGTTACAAAAGTTGCTTGGGTTGCAATAGATGCTAGAAGGGTTACAAAAGATGCTAGAAGGGTATAAAAGATGCTTGAAGGGTTACAAAAGATACTTGAAAGGTTACAATAGATATTTGAAAGTTTGAAAAAAATACTTGAACAAAGGGTGCTTGAAGGGGTTACGGGTAGGTTAGGATTTGTATCTATAGGATGGACAGGGAAAGGAGAGAGCAGAGTCTTTGCGTGCGTTGTTCTTGGGTAAATTATCGTGCGAATTTATGCTTATTTTTCGTAGGAACGACGCGGAAAGTGCAGATTATTCACATGCCTCGTTCTATAATAATAATAATAAATGATACGAGACAGTAAATTTGTGTATCCGGACACTGGATAAGAGTAAGAGAGAAGAAATAGAAAGGCTAAAGGATAGGGTTATGAAGAAGGGATATGTAGAAGAAAATGAAAGAACGAAATGAAAGGGAGATGGTTCTTTTTATCTGTCCGAGAGGAATTCGTCACTGTTTCAGTCTGTCTTTCTACTTGGTTATCTCAGTCAACCTGCTCATCTCTGTCTATCTGCCTGTATCTGTCTATCTACCTATCAGTCTCTCTCTAACTACCCATGTCTATATCTTTGTCCATCTATTTGTGTATCTGTGTATATCCGTCTATATTTATCTGTCTATAAAATTGTTCAGGATTTTGCCTGTTTGACATTTCAGTACACTTTCCTGCGAAGGTGGTCGTACTGTTGTACAGAACTGGAAGTATATAAATAGGAATGAATAGAAAAATTACGATTTGCATGCCAGTTCAATCCTGTACACTTATAACTCGCTCTGTGGTTCATTTTTTGTCGTGAACCGATATCATACCCACCCACCCTGGATCCACTTGAGTTAAATATGAAGAAATGAACCAGGGATTGATTCCATAACACTGATATAAGCACGTTAAACCCTACACCGCGGGCATGTTTACCAATGTTTTGCGTGTCCCGCGGGGTTATTCGGGCTCCGACAGACTCTCAGAAAATATTTGCCAAAAATCAGTTATTAGTCCTAGAATATTAAAATTACATATGCTTATGGCACATACCGTCAGCTTTCTCCTGGAATGTTTGTTGAGCCTTCGTCGGTTACCGTAGGACTTGTGGAGACCTCTGAAGTTGGGTAACGAATCTCCACTTTACACTTCCCGACAACCCGTAATATGATTACCACAGCCAGATATTAACACTATAAACACCACTCTATGATTTTCAAGTAGTTTGGGATCCATACTCCAAAAAAACCCCACTGTGAAAGCAATGGAAATTACGAGCGCGTCTGATCGTCGCACTTGCTCTAGTTCGCTCTTGGTACTCTGTCATTTATTATTCATAAAACCCCTCACACTTTATATTTCTATTACTATATCACACTTATATATATCTGGAGTCTTTCTCCATAAGTTTCCTTCAGTAGTATTAGTTTATTGTCACTGAAGTCATTCAATTTTTCATTCAGTAAAATACGTAGAGAGCCACGGATTCACTTTCACTGTTATAACATAAAGTATTTGTACTCATATTCTTATATTACTAATTACTTACATTACTATTTACATTTTCTATTCTATTTTCAATATTTACCCTTCTATTTTACTTACACTATGTTATTCACTGTCACTTTCAGTAAGATAAAACTATAATACACTGTTCAATCATATGTACTGAACATCCATTGCTTTCACTTGCTATTTACACATTATTTACACATTATTCTCCTTTCACACTTGCACTGTTAGAACTGCTTCTGGCTGTGGTAATCAAAGAAGCAGGTAACACAGAGGGGAACCTGGCACTCAGCGCACTGCCAAGAGGTGCGTTTGTGCTCAGGTGTGTGGAGGGTGGTATGTGCACACACCTGACACCTGCGAATCGCAGCCTTCCTTCTCCCTGTGGCAGGCATTAGCTCCAGTCTGTGCCGATCCATATACGCCCTCTGCTCAAGTCGGTCGGGAAGTGTTATTGGATGGCGCCTTGGAGTTGCTTCTGTCACCCTACCATATCTTTCCAGCAGCTGCTGGACACAAGTCCTGGCGAACAACCTCAGGGAGAAGGACTTGGGTGGCTTGACCTTCATCTTGTACAGGATGAAGGCGTTCAGCATCGTCATATCTATGAGATGCAGAAAAACTTTCCTGTACCACCTAGTATTCTTCCTGAGGCAGTCGATCTCACCAATCATGTCGGACTTGTCCACCAGCCGCATATTGATATTGTAGTCCAACACAGCATCAGGTTTCATCACAGGTTTGCCTGTCCGACGGTCGACCTTCCCGCTGTCTGTCATCTCCCCCTTATGTATGGTGGTGAGCATGTGCACGACCCTCTTGTCATGCCACCGTTTTGCCAGCATCTTCTCAGACTTGCATAGGTGCATGTCTCCTCGCTGCGAGGTTCCTGCCTCTGTGAATTTAGGGAAGTGGGCACGATTACTTTTGACAGTGCCGCAGGAGCCAATGCCGTGCTCAGAAAGGTATTTGGCAAGTTTCGGTGCTGTATAGTAGTTGTCTGTATACAGCACATGATTCCCACCAAAATACTTTTCAAGGAGCACTTTCACTACACAGCCTGAGAAGCCAAGGGGGTGTGTTTTATCCAGATCGACAGTGCTGGCTGAATAAATGACGAAGTCAAGGATGTACCCCGTCTTACAGTCGCACAGTACAAAGAACTTAATTCCAAAGCGATGGCGTTTGCTTGGAATGTACTGAACAAACCAAAGATGTCCTCTGAACAAAACCAAGGATTCGTCAATGACAACCTTCTGAAAGGGGTGGAAGAATGACATAAACTTATCCTTCATTCTGCTCAGAATCTCCCGGATCTTCCAGAGTGGGTCGGTTTGGGAAGGTACATCGTTGTCGGCAAAGTGCAGGTTTCCCATGATGTTCCGGAAGCGATCTCTGACCATGTACTTATTGAAGGTGGGTGAGGGTAGTAAGGGGTCCATGGACCAGTATTCTTCCAACTCATGCTTCTTGGAGTGTGGCATGAGAAGCATGAGGGCAAAGAACACATACAGCTCCTGCACTGCCAGCATGGACCACTGTTGCATCTTGGCTGCACCTGTACCACTTGCAGCACGTTGTGATTCATACCTGTTGGTCTCATCACATATGTGCTGCTTGACTTCGTCATCTAGGAAGGCCAAAAGGTAGTCCACACACTCAGCATTATCGTCAATAGTGAAGGCAGGCTGAACTCCGGAGGAGCTCTCATCAAACACTAAATGTTCAGGCACAAAATCGGACCCTTCCGTCCACGCGAAGGCGTCCAGGATTCCCTGTCGTGGCGGTGTAGGGTGGGTGGTGGTGGTGGTGGTGGTGGGTGGCTGTGAGGCAGATTTATCTGGTTCAAGGTCACTCGCACTGACCCTGGGTTGCCGTACAGCACTAGCAGCCCTTACCCTACTACCAACTCTACTTTTACAAGTCCTGGATTTACCTCTTCCTCTACAGCCTGCCTTCACTGTTGATGCTGGTGGTGACTCCGACGATGAAGACTCCGGAGATAACTCAGCTGACGATGAGGAAGAAATGAGTGAAGTGGGGCTTGGGGAACGGGGAGGTGAATCAACTCGGGACTCATGGCGGGCTGGGTCACGAGGGGGCATTGTTCTGGGGCTAACACGCCACCTTTTCACTCCCTTCCCAAATTCCTTGCCTTGCTTCACTAACGGCTCCTTTCCCTTGGAGCTAGAGACTACTTTTGACACTGAAGCACTCGTACTAGCACTTTCTGGCATGATTACCTCACCCGGATCATCACACGATTCACCCGGATCGTCAAAATCACTGTCCATCATCACCATGGACAATTCTGCTAGTTCACGTGCCACTGCAGTGTCACTAAGTCCTTTCCTGCTTCCCTCACTACTTTTCTTTAGGGGTAGAGGTCACGGGGCCCTTTGCAATGGGCGCAGAAGCAACAGAAATGGCGGGGCGCGAGTGCGACATGGTTTGACTACACTGAGGACAAGGAACTAAATGCCGCGGCTTATCTGAGAAGGCAAGGGTTGACAATGACACTGAGGCTGACTGCTGCTAACTTACATGCTAATTTTTTATAGGTAGAAAATCTCGGCAATACATAAAGAAATAGGTAGTTCCAGGTGAATGTAAATGTCACTTAGGCTTCTCCCTTCCTTTCTGATATATATTTTTATTACAGACATCGATTACAAGGCATAATTCAAAGGGGAAATTACCGTGGTAATGTAGCGAGTGAATGCACATGAGGTGTTGTCAGGTAATAATTAGCCAATTCCTGGTGTATAACACTATCACTTACCTTATTTTTTTTTGGTATATATTATTTTGTATAAGTATAGGGCATAGGGCTTATTTCAATGGATGAAATCTGTGGAAAAATCCGGGGGAAATTTGCGTAGCGCAGCGCGGCGTGGGAGGTGAGAGGACTGGGTAATGGAGGGCAGGTAGGGAGGGGAGTCACGAAGGGGGTAAAATCGCTAAAATGTCAACAATGGATGGGAGTACAGATGAGATTTGGAGTGCTGACTAGTGTTGGACATTGGCAGTACTGATAGATGATACAAGCCACCACTTGCGAGCCTGGGATAATTCAAAATAACACAGAATCACAAAAGTGATGTCCCGCGGTATGATCCATTGTGGCCGAGCGTCACGAAAGTGACGTCCCGCGGTTAAGGGGTTAATGATAGAGAAAAAAAGTTAGGATTTATTGCCCCACCCCCTCTTCCTCCCACTCCTTTGTTGAGTGTCTTTATGTCTTGTTTTCATTTTCTTTCTTTTTCATTGTTTTTTTATTTTCATGTTCAGATAAGGCAACCCCATCCAAAACAACCGAATCGATGACGGGATGACACGAGAGTAACACAATGACATCAAATTAATGAGTGCTGCAACAATTATTATTTTTTTTTATATATATATCACATTTTAACCAGCAGTGAAATCTCTGCAGCAACCTACTTCCGGTACAAAGACAATTTAGGTTTTAAAACAGGTTAGCACTGTATTTAGGGTAATTATATTTTTGTACTTCAATTTTGTGCAGTATCTTGAAATGCGAATAATGTTACTAAAGATTATATATAAATATATTAAAAACACCCTTTTTGTCCTAATCGATTAATTTTGGGCGACATCTTATCTGAAATATGTTTACGATATTTACCTGTATGCGACTGGTTCGGAATGTATTGGACAAATTTTATTACATGTATATTACCGTACTCACCTGTGCGTTATTAGGCCATTTTGAACCTGCTTTATTGTCACTGGTATTACGGTATTGTTACTTAGAACTCCCTTTATTGTCACACGTATTACGGTATTCGTGTTACTTTGAACTCCCTTTATGGTCACTGGTATTACGGTATTCTCGTTACTTTGAACTTTATTGTCACTGGTATTACGGTATTCTCATTACTTTGAACTTGCTTTATTGTCACTGGTATTTTGGTATTCTCGTTAATTTGAACTTGCCTGTCACTGGTATTATGGTATAGTTACTTTGAACTTGCTTTATTATTACTGGTATTACGGTATCGTTACTTTGAACTTGCTTTATTGCCACTGGTATTACGGTATTGTTACTTTGAACTTGCTTTATTGTCACTGGTATTACGGTATTGTTATTTAGAACCTGCCTTATTGTCACTGGTATTACGGTATTGTTACTTAGAACTTGCTTTATTTTCACTGGTATTACAGTATTATCGTTACTTTGAACTTGCTTTATTATCACTGGCATTACGGTATTTACTTAGAAATTGCTGTATTGTCACTGGTAATACGGTATTCTGGTTACTTAGAACTTGCTTTATTGTAACTGGTACCGGTATTCTCGCTTTAGCCCATAATGGATCCGGTGACTTTGGGGTGTTGTATATTGTGGCCTTTGGTTCCTTCTTTACATAAAAATAGTCACTTGTACACTTATGTTTGTTTTCTTGTCGTTTAGGGAGCCTTCTAACACCCTTTCCCAACCGATTTATTTCTCGTTATGACGGTAATATTCCCTTGTATTTAATGTAATTGTACGGTCTATGTTGTTAACAGGACATGAATAACACATAATAATAAGGTGTAGCATGCAGAATAAATCGCTAAGTAAAGGGTGTTCGAAACCTTAGCTGGTGAAAATGCAGGCTTTATTTTCTGTGACAAGTCCATGAGAAATTAATAATAAAGGAGTTATTGCACTCGTAAATAGCATAGGGTTTCTGTCGTAGGCTGGTTTATTTTCGTCCTCTCTCTCTCTCTCTCTCTCTCTCTCTCCTCTCTCCTCTCTCTCTCTCTCTCTCTCTCTCTCTCTGGGACAGTGATTTAAGGAAACTTTGAATATGTCGGGGAAAAAGTCGGAGGCGCTGAAGGGCTGGGACTGGGGGAATTTTGGCCATAAATTCCCTACACAAGATACCATATATATATAGGGGGGGAGGGAGAGGAGTGAAGGGAGAAGAAAGGGGAGGGGAGGGAGGGAGAGTGAACGAGAGGGACAGGGAGAAAGAAGAAAGAATTGAAAAGAGAGGGAAGGAGTGTCAGCGAGAGAGGGAGGGAGATAGAAGGGGAGTATAGGCCAGGTGGAGGGAGTCAGAATGAGAGGGATAGGTCGACGAGGAGTAAGAGAGAGGGGGAAGAGAAGGAGGGGAGAGAAAAGGAGGAGTGGGGGTAGGGGAAGGGGTAGGGGGCAGAGTGAGGGGAGGTGTGAAATATGGGGACCAATTTTTCCTATGTATATGTTCTTTATTAATGTTCGGGAGTGAATTGTGTGACGTCCAGGCAGGAGTGTGTATGTGTGTGTGTGTGTGTGTGTGTGTGTGTGTGTGTGTGTTCGTTCAGTTTCAGTTTTTTTTAGCCCTGTTCATTTTACGTCTCCATATTCTCTCTCTCTCTCTCTCTCTCTCTCTCACTTTCATGCATCCCCCCTTCTTTCTCCCTTTCCTCCTCCCCCTCCCATTCCCCTCTCCTCCCCTTTCCCCCTTCCCTTCCCATCCCCCTCTCCCCCTTCCCTTCCCATCCCCCTCCCCCCTCCCCTCCCCCTCTCCTCCCCTTTCCCCCTCCCCCTCCCATCCCCCTTTCCTCCCCTTTCCCT
>NC_137003.1:1100444-1197944 GCF_032717465.1 Coenobita brevimanus
TATAATTGCTTGTATTAATATTCTGATGCATCATTCTGTATTACATGGAATTCGTTTGTCGTGTACTGCATTTTCTTTTTCAGTCCGTGTGTAATAGAAAAATTCACAGTTTTCTTTTTATATATTTAGGTTTAGTATTTTTTTCATTATATTGTTATTCTTTATTAATTCATCTTAAATATACTACATTCCATAATATCCAGTAGTACCCACGTTGTGCTCTGCTGCTAGTGCCGTATTTCGTAGTACAGTATATTCCTTGGTAAGCCTTAGTGTACAGTACTCATATCTAGTACTCAGGTGGGCTGGTGATTAGGGAAGTGGTGTGTTGTTCGAACTGACGTGAGTTCGATCCCAAGGTAGGGCAGGGAATAGTGTGAGGTTTTGGATTTCGTTAAACAGACTGTACTGTACAGCCACACGACTCACAGACACGCCTTGTACTCACCCAAATAGACGACCATCACACTAGTCCTAAATGAGGCAATCGTAACACATTCAGTATGGACGGTGGGTATTAGCGCTGAAGTGAAGGTGTAGGCCTATGGCAAGTAAGAGTATTATATGTGTACCGGTATCAGGAAATTGCGAATACGGTATAGGCTATGAAAGTAACACTGGGTGTAGGTATATGAGGACTACAATAGCATATGTACTCACATTTTTTGTTAGTGCTGTATTACATAGCCTGTTTGTAATTAGTTCACAATGAGATATAGGAAGAGGAGCAAAGAACCCCGTTTATCTCCCGCTAAAAATTCAGGGGGGGAACTGCCCCCCTAATTCCGGCACCGTTGCTCATTATCCTATCACCTTATCATTTAATTAATCACGTGTCCACGTAACAAGTCATTTATCATTTGGCCGTGTTGCCTAGTAGTCTTTTCCATCCGCATAATCGACACTTTGTCTGCCTAGCTTATATCTTTTTGTTTGCCGGTTTGTCGAAGTATCTGTAGCTGTCTACCTGTCTGTTTGTCTTCCGGTATCTATCGATCTTTACATTATCTATCCATGTAGCAGTCTACCAATGTTTGTCTGTTGGCCTGTCTGTGAACCCCTCCCATAGGCTGTATTATCGTTGTTTGGTTAAAGAGATTCCTTGTCATCTTTCTTTGACAGTTTATTTTGTCATGTCTCACCCTACCTCCCCTGCCTCACCCTACCACCCCTGCCTCACCCTACCACCCCTGCCTCACCCTGCCACCCCTGCCTCACCCTGCCACCCCTGCCTCACTCTACCACCCCTGCCTCACCCTGCCACCCCTGCTATACCCTTCCATCCCCTCTCGGATCATCACTTCCCCTGCATTAAAGTCTTCATTTCAGCTTTAATTTAGCTTAATATTTTTACAGTTAGCTTTAGCTGTGTATAAACTTAGCTGAGTTACCTGTGGTGATGCCCAGTAGACACAAAAAAACATAATGGTCCGTATTCTCGTCGGTTAAGGAAGCTTCCTAACACCTTTTCCTAAGCGACTTATTTTGCTTATTACACCTTACTATCCTTCTCCGTGTTACAAAAATAATTCAAGTGCCGGTATCGCCATAGTCTGCAAAGATAATGTGGGAAAGGATATTAACCAGCCGTATCCATAAAAAAATAAAAATAAAATAAATTGCTAAGGAATAGGTGCTAGGGAGCCACCTTCCCCGACGAGAATAAGTGCCAATAACAAACAGTTGTGTGAGGTTAATAACACCCATTCCTTCCTTGACACATCCTTTACTAATACAGGACAGGTAAACAGCCTTATAGCACAGTGGCCAGGTGTGTATGACCCGGATAGCACACTGTACACACACACACACACACACACACACACACACACACACACACACACACACACACACACACACACAGCACAGTGACCAGTTGTGTATGACCAGGATATAACACAAAACACAACAGAGAGAGAGTCTAGATTAGATGAGAGTAAAGATGTTATCTCTGTAGACAAACGAGGATCAGGTGCATCACAAAAGCTAAACGGAGGTGAGGGGGAGGGGGGAGGGGAGGGGGAGAGAGAGGAGGGAAGGGGAGGGAGGGAGAGAGAGAAAGGGAAGAGAAGAGTGGGTGGGGAGGGAAAGTGAATAATTCTCTCTCTTTCTCTCTCTCTCTCTCTCTCTCTCTCACTTTACCTACTTTCCCACCAGCCTACCTACCATCACCTGCCCACACCTTCCACCTGTCTGCCATAAAAGGCTGTTTTAATTTCGCTAATCAAGTAATTTCTGTCTTTACTATAATGAACTTGGACTTTCACCTCTCACCCCCTCATTCTCCCCACTCCTCCCCACTCCCTTCCCTCCACCTTGCACCCCAGCCCTCTCTCCTCCCCACCCCCTTCCCTCCACCTTGCACCCCAGCCCTCTCTCCTTCCCACCCCCTTCCCTCCACCTTGCACCCCAGCCCTCTCTCCTCCCCTCCCCCTTCCCTCCACCTTGCACTCCAGTTCTCTCTCTTCCCCACCCTCTTCCCTCCACCTTGCACTCCAGCCCTCTCTCCTCCTCACCCCCTTCCCTCCACCTTGCACCCCAGCCCTCTCTCCTCCCCATCCCCTTCCCTCCACCTTGCACTCCAGTTCTCTCTCCTCCCCACCTTCTTCCCTCCACCTTGCATTCCAGCTTTCTCCTCCCCATCCTCTTCCCTCCACCTTGCACTCCAGCTCTCTCTCCTCCCCACATCCTTCTCTCCACCCTGCACTCCAGCTCTCTCTCCTCCCCACACCCTTCCCTCCACCTTGCACTCCAGCCCTCTCTCCTCCTTTGTTGGTTCTGGCGCCGGTCAGACTCTTAGACAGCAGTGCCCTTGACAACCTGGATGTAAACAGACTACTGCGGGTCGTAAGCCAGGGCAAGACGAGACTCAGCAACACCCTTAATGAGCCTCGTGTCACGAATCAAATTCGCGACATTTCCCTTTCGTGAAAAACACGAACTATTAGTGGAAAACTCACTGTGTATCGCTCAGTTAACCGTTTCTCTCTCCACTTCGGTGGTATACTTTTCAAAACATTCGTCACTGTTTCAAAAGTGACCGATTTAATGCACGTCACTAAGTGCTCTACTGAGCGATACTATTGTTTCTTTATTGTTCGCCCCTGCTTGCCTCGACCGTTAGAAAAATGCGGCCTAGTGCTCCGCTTTTGTTTCCCACGACTTAGTCAGTCGAGTGTTTGCTCTGACGGAGAGAGGTTCTGTGCTCCAGCAGTGCGAGAGGTCAACCCAATCTCCACAAGACCACAGCTCCAAGCTCCCACCCTTGGTGATACACAGCATTCATCGTCCAGTAATTCTTTTCGTTTTCCTAGTCTTAAGAGTTTAATTAAGGTGTTTTTCCTAGGCGTAAGAATTTAGCTCTTGTGTGAGTGAGTGAGTGCGATCTCATTAATTTGATTTGAAGTGTAACATTAAATTTATTTTGTAATCAATAAATTTAACAGTTCTTTTTCCTGAGCTTAATGTAATGTAAACTCTTGTTTCATTTCTCCACAATTAAGCTTATTTTCCATATAGCTCCTAGCTTGCATAAACGTTTTGCTATTCATAACTGGTACTTAGGCCAGTCTTGTATTAAACTTAAAATCCGTTGTGCCTCCTAGGAGTTAAGCACCAGCAAGAGCCTGATACTATTGTTAGTATTAGTTATTTATTGTCAGGGGTGAAGTAACTTTCTCCAGAGGCTACAGTACTAATAAACAGCAATTGAGTGATTAGTCTCTGCTGTGTACTGTCGAGAAAGTTAAAAAATTCTCGTTCTTAGAGAATCGTTGCTTGATTTAGCAAGACAGTCATTGTCCCTGCTCTTCAACATTATTGAATATTATTATCAATTAGATAATATTTAGCATTTATTTTAAAAACCCCGTGATATTTTAAAAACCCCGTGACAATTGGCGACCTCATTCCAGGATATTAACTCCTAGCTCTAAAGCTATTCACGAGATAGTACTCACTCGTTCATATTTAGGTATTTATCATTAAAGTTTATAGGCACAAGCTTACTGGTGTTTACCGTTAATTTAGCAAGTGAATTTTTGCTTTATTAATTCATAGAGTACTTAACTCTAACTAGATAAGACTGGTCACCACTAGCTTGTGTCTGTACTCTTTACTTGTGTCTTAAGCATTCGTTTGCGAAGCAGTCAGTACTCAGTTTCTTTTGCTTAATAAGCTAGCATCATGGCAGCCAGTGCTTATGTACAGGAAGCCAAAGATATGGGTCTCACAGACCCAGAGAAAATACAGAGTTACGTTCTCTCACAGTTTAATTACGAGCAAGAACGTGAGAAAGATGCTCGTGAAGAGCGTAAAATTCAGCGCGAATACGAGCGAGAACAGCGCGAACAACGTGAAAGAGAGCGTGCATATGAACAAGAGCAGCGTGAGAAAGAGCGAGAGAGAATGAGAACACGAACGTGTCGAACGTGAGGCACGAGAAAAACATGAACTTGAAGTGCTGAAGCTCAAGCGAGATTCCTTGGCTTCAGACACATCTGGTGCAGTTGGTCAAAGCCCCACGAGCGTTCTCCCTGCACATGTCCTGGCAACCCCACGCATCGAGCTTCCTTCATACAAGGAAAGCGAGCGAATCGAGCCGTACATAGCTCGTTTTGAGGACATGGCAGACATGCATCAACTGGATGAGGCAGCTAAACGGATCCAATTTCTTAGTTTATTTGAGGGCCCTGCCCTCGATATTCTCCACAGAATTCGTGGAGACAATCTCACATATGAGATGATGAAAGCTGCACTCACTAAGGCGTATGGTCTCACAGTAGACGACGCCAAAGTTCAGTTCATGCGAGCTAGTCTCCAAGACAAGGAGACAGCTGTTCAGTTCCTTGATCATCTCACTGCTTACTTAAATGAGTGGATGGAGAAAGATGAAACTCCTTCCACGCGTGAGGGGATAATTGACCTTATGCTGCGTACACAGCTAGAGAGGTCGTGGCCTGCTGAGCTCATAGCACAGCTTAAGATCTGCCAGGTGAAAGATGCCAGCCAAATGGCAGAAAAGGCTGACGCATTCTTTACTGCATACGGGTATCAAACTCGTAAGCAAAATACCTGGAGCAGAAAAGATACTGCTAAATCTGGGAAGCCGTCTCAGACTGAACCCCAGCAACAAGGCCATTCTCAGAATAATGGCCATGGTCCAAAACTGCAGTGGAAGGACCAGGGGCAAAATACTCAGACACTTGAGTGGAAGAGGTACAACAAATACCCTAACCAGCAGCAGTATCAGCCACGCAACCGACCGTCGGGACAAACTTTTTCACCACCAGCTCAAAAGAGGCAGGAAGCGAATGCAGCCTTCATTCCTCAGCAGCAGCACGGTGGTCACGTCCCTGCCAGTATGGGTACTTCCCCACAGTTCACTAGTCCCACAGTGACAGTGAACCCCCTCCACAGATGGCCAATGTTCCATCTTCCCAGGCAGTGAGTACAAACTCTCAAGTATATAATTCACAAGGCACAATGTTTGCCGCATCAATTCAGCAGCCTCATGAGTGGCTAGCTGCTTCCTCCACAGGCCCTCCCGCAGGTGACAGTACCTTCCTTGTTCAGCCAGGGTTTGTGGGAGGCATTCCTGTGAAGGTCCTGAGAGAAAATGGTTCCTCAGGTTGCTCTGTCAAGCAGAGTCTAGTTTGGCCTGAGCAGTATACAGGTCGACAGATCCATGCAAACCTTATTGATGGATCAGTGAGATTGTTCCCTGAGGCATGTATCCAGGTGGCATCTCCATTCTATACTGGTATGACACTTGCAGTTGTCATGCCAGAACCTTTATTTGACCTAATTGTAGGCAACATTCATGGAGTCAAGGATAGTCGCTCCGATAATGACGCTACTCAGACTTCGGCTGTTGCGGTAACACGAGCCATGGCTGAGGCTCCAGACTGTGTCACCCCAGTGATCATTGAATCACCGCAAGATCTGATGTGTAGCCAACTTGTTGTACAAGAACAACATTCTGACCCGACACTTGCTGCCGTGCGGAACAAACACAAGGGTCAAGTGATAAGTATTCACGGGGAGGTCGAGCCAAGTTCCTTCGCAAACAAGGACGGCTCTACCGTGAGTCATGAACACCCGAGGGCGAGGTTCGACTGCAGTTTGTCGTTCCCGCCAAGTACCGCCTAGCAGTGTTACAATGGGGTCATTGTTCAGCCTCAGGAGGTCACATGGGCAAAAGGAAGACCCAGGGCCGTGTCCGAGCTGACTTTTTCTGGCCAGGGATGGGACGAGACATAGATAGTTTTGTCCGTTCCTGCAGTGTGTGTCAAAGTAACACCACTAATCAGGGACATGCCCTTCCTGTGCCGTTCGTAACCACACCTGTAATCTCTGAATCAGTTGAGAGACAGGATAATGGTGAAGTGAGTGTAGACCTGACGTCTCACTTGTTGGTCCCACAGGACACAGTATGTCCAGGGCCTGTACATACATATTATGTACCGTAGGTTAAGGGGGAAGGTCGAGAGAGAACTCCGCAGAGGCGACTCGAGGCTATGGAAGACCCGAGTTTGCACAAGGATTCTCAGCTCCCCGGTACTAATATACAGTAAGTACTATAGGTAAAGGGGGAAGTTCGAGAGAGAACTCCGCAGAGGCGACTCGAGGCTATGGAAGACCCAAGTTTGCACAAGGATTCTCAGCTCCCGATACTAATATAAGTACTGTAGGTTAAGGGGGAAGTGAGAACTCCGCAGAGGCGACTCGAGGCTATGGAAGACCCGAGTTTGCACAAGGATTCTCAACTTCCCGATATTAATATAAGTACTGTAGGTTATGGCACAGGTTGAGGACCCGTGTGCAGTTCGAGGCTATGGAAGACCCGAGTTTGCACAAGGATTCTCAACTTGCCGACACTAATCATGTGCTATAATTAATGGCGACCTCGAATGTACTGATTGCTAGGCAGAGAGAGTAATTGTACGTAATAAGAATTTTGTCTCATTGACACTTTTGATGCTCCACCTTAATTGGTTTTGCAGGTACAGCAATGGGTGTAGCAGTTTTGCTGTGCGGGCCAGCTGATCGTCTGCTGCACGCTGCCGCCTCTTCTTCTCTGCCTTCGTCGTCGCCATAGTATTATTTACTGTGTCATTTTACACGTAGGTACAGTTACACTACAACTGTCACACCTACACCGTGTATTACATACACCACGCTACACGACAATTAGTTGTCATTGTAAATGTAGCGACTTTTTGCTCAGTTTGACCTGAGTACAGGATTTTCACCGTCGTCACGGAGTTTTTCCCTCAAGCTTGCTTCTATTAACGTAAATACGAGGTTTTTTCGCTCACTGGCGACTGCGACTTTCTCCTGTAGCAGGATAGCACACACACCACAGTGTGAATCTTGTGTGACTGAGTTAGGATGTGTACATATATATATATTCCACAAATTTTTTCCCATAAGGAAAAAATTTAATTTTGTAGGGGCGTAATGTCACGAATCAAATTCGCGACATTTCCCTTTTGTGAAAAACACGAACTATTAGTGGAAAACTCACTGTGTATCGCTCAGTTAACCGTTTCTCTCTCCACTTCGGTGGTATACTTTTCAAAACATTCGTCACTGTTTCAAAAGTGACCGATTTAATGCACGTCACTAAGTGCTCTACTGAGCGATACTATTGTTTCTTTATTGTTCGCCCCTGCTTGCCTCGACCGTTAGAAAAATGCGGCCTAGTGCTCCGCTTTTGTTTCCCACGACTTAGTCAGTCGAGTGTTTGCTCTGACGGAGAGAGGTTCTGTGCTCCAGCAGTGTGAGAGGTCAACCCAATCTCCACAAGACCACAGCTCCAAGCTCCCACCCTTGGTGATACACAGCATTCATCGTCCAGTAATTCTTTTCGTTTTCCTAGTCTTAAGAGTTTAATTAAGGTGATTTTCCTAGGCGTAAGAATTTAGCTCTTGTGTGAGTGAGTGAGTGCGATCTCATTAATTTGATTTGAAGTGTAACATTAAATTTATTTTGTAATCAATAAATTTAACAATTCTTATTCTTGAGCTTAATGTAATGTAAACTCTTGTTTCATTTCTCCACAATTAAGCTTATTTTCCATATAGCTCCTAGCTTGCATAAACGTTTTGCTATTCATAACTGGTACTTAGGCCAGTCTTGTATTAAACTTAAAATCCGTTGTGCCTCCTAGGAGTTAAGCACCAGCAAGAGCCTGATACTATTGTTAGTATTAGTTATTTATTGTCAGGGGTGAAGTAACTTTCTCCATAGGCTACAGTACTAATAAACAGCAATTGAGTGATTAGTCTCTGCTGTGTACTGTCGAGAAAGTTAATAAATTCTCGTTCTTAGAGAGTCGTTGCTTGATTTAGCAAGACAGTCATTGTCCCTGCTCTTCAACATTATTGAATATTATTATCAATTAAATAATATTTAGCATTTATTTTAAAAACCCCGTGATATTTTAAAAACCCCCTGACACCTCGTGCTGTCGATAGGTATAAATCTAAGTACACTTTTACCCTTATGTACTTAATGAGCCTCGTGCTGTCGATAGGTATAAATCTAAGTACACTTTTACCCTTATGTACTTAATGAGCCTCGTGCTGTCGATAGGTATAAATCTAAGTACACTTTTACCCTTATGTACTTAATGAGCCTCGTGCTGTCGATAGGTATAAATCTAAGTACACTTTTACCCTTATGTACTTAATGAGCCTCGTGCTGTCGATAGGTATAAATCTAAGTCCACTTTTACCCTTATGTACGTAATGAGCCTCGTGCTGTCGATAGGTATAAATCTAAGTCCACTTTTGCCCTTATGTACTTAATGAGCCTTGTGCTGTCGATAGGTATAAATCTAAGGCCACTTTTACCCTTATGTACTTAATGAGCCTCGTGCTGTCGATAGGTATAAATCTAAGCCTGTTGTGTTCCCTGTTGTGTCCAGTTCCTTCCCTGATAATCCCTTACCCACTCCTGTGTCACCATCCCACTTCCTCCTTACCCTACAGCCCTCCCTTCATCCCTCTTTCCTCCTTACCCTACAGCCCTCCCTTCATCCCTCTTTCCTCCTTACCCTACAGCCCTCCCTTCATCCCTCTTTCCTCCTTACCCTACAGCCCTCCCTTCATCCCTCTTTCCTCCTTACAGCCCTCCCTTCATCCCACTTCCTCCTTACCCTACAGCCCTCCCTTCATCCCTCTTTCCTCCTTACCCTACAGCCCTCCCTTCATCCCTCTTTCCTCCTTACCCTACAGCCCTCCCTTCATCCCACTTCCTCCTTACCCTACAGCCCTCCCTTCATCCCTCTTTCCTCCTCACTCTCGTTCCCCTTCCCCTCAGTTACCCACACGTAAACGTAAAATACTTAGTGGTTCCTCCTTCCTCCTTTTTACACCTATTTTCTGTCTCCCTTCCTGTAGGCAGAAATATAAAGCAGGTCCTGGTAGTGAAGGGGTTAATCTGTGCATCACCCCTATCCTCACCCCTCCACGGAACAAGTAGTGATGAAGACTTTCTACCTAGGTGACTTACTGCTGTCCCCCCCCCACCTCTCTCTCTCTCTCTCTCTCTCTCTCTCTCTCTCTCTCTCTCATCAACACAATATGCAAACCCACCCGCACCGTGTGGTATACTGTGGTGGTGGTGGCATCATGGGTGTTGTTAGTGTGACGGGAGGTGTGTGGCGGGACAAGAGTCACACACCAACCCCACCCTCCGTCACAAGAGTTACACCAAGCTGAGTAAATTGATTTAGTATTAGCGTCACCGGAAGATACAAGATGCTACCGTACTGTTTGAGATAAAGATATGCCAGGTAGAGACAGTACTTGTGTGTGAGCCAGAGACGAACGAGGATAATGTAGGAGTGATATAGAGTTATACAGATACATCACATAGACTGTGATGCCCTTATTATGTAGCAGATGTGATGAAAGCTAAAAAAGTAAAACAGAGAGAGAGAGAGAGAGAGATGGGGACTGAGAGAGCTGCAGGTTAGAAGTGAAAGTATGGGAGAATAATGAACGATAATTCTCTCTCTCTCTCTCTCTCTCTCTCTCTCTCTCTCTCTCTCTCTCTCTCTCTTCGTGAAAGATAATGAAGAGAGAAGGAAAAATAAAATATATACAGTATATGAAAAAAGATGTGAAGAATATTTGAACAGATAATGTAGTTACGTAAAAGTAATGTTATTCTTATAATTAATGAAAGAAAGTGACTTGCTACGTAGACATATAGATAATTGACGAGACAGAGGCAACAGGTAGAGAGAGAGAGAGAGAGAGAGAGAGGACTCAACAATGGTAGGTACTGGAGAGAAGAGAGGTGGAGAGAAAACGCCCTCCAGTTTTTACCTCCCTCTCTTACATCCTTCACCTGTGCCCTCGATTACCTTTTTTATATATTTATTTGTTTTTTTAGCTCTCCTTTCTCGGGTAGCTCGCATCAATTTTTTTTTTATGTTTCTCTCTCTCTCTCTCTCTCTCTCTCTCTCTCTCTCTCTCTAGCCATTGTCACTGGCGTAGTTACCCCAGTAGCGAATGGGTGAAATAGAAATAGGATGATAATGAAAGGAGAGAGAAGCGAGCCTCAAGAACAGTTAATCATTTTTCTTATCAGATTTGCTGTCTGTAAGGGTAAACCCAAGCGGTCACTTTTGCCTTCTCAACTGATAAGACACCAGTTGTTTTTCTCACAGTTTATGTAGAAAGTTCCTCTTGTCCTTGAACTGTGGGTGTGACACAATGTAGGAGGAGCAAAGGAGGGATGTTTGCCAATTAGAGGCCTAAATGGCGCTTTCGTCACGTTCTTGATGGCACGCAATTGGTTCTGTCTGAAGTGTATGAGGCCCTCATTGGTAGCAGGTGCCTCTATTGTTTCTGTATGGACAGAGATTATTTTTAAGACAGCCTAGTGGTTAATTAGCTGAGAAAGGCGGAGTAAGTAACCTTTATAAGCTCCAGGAAAGTGTGAAGAGACAGATTTTTATCTCATTTTGTACACACATCCCTGTACACATTTTGTCATTTGTACACATTTGTACACATTTACTGTCACGTTACACTTTTGTCACATTGTGTTGCACTTTTCCCCAACACTACTCAATACGTGACTTTGATTACAAAACACACTGTTTGTGCACCATTTCCCATTTTTGATTCACTCCTCCATTTACACTAGTGTGTGATTTATATCTGGATTTAACCTTCGAAGTCTCCACGTTTCCTCGAGCTTTGTGAGTACTTAGCTTCCACTGAGTGTATTCTGGTTAGGTAAGAAATAACTTTTTATGTTTTGTATCCTGAGGCCTATATGAATCCTCCCTTTTGTAAAACGAACCCTGGTTTCTTCGTTGGTTGTGTATTTTTAGTGTACAGTAAAGTTAAGTTAGTTTTCTTAAACTTTATCTTATCCCTTTTGGTGCTTAAGGGTTAAGAGTGCACCGTAATATACACCCCCATAACACCATTCATCTTCTGTTTTCTGTCATTTCCTTCCATATTTTCCTCCTTCTACCCCTCTTTTCCTAATTCTTTCCCCTACCTCCATCCTTCCGTCTCTTTCCCTTGCCTTCCCTCCCTCCCTCGGGTGTCTCTTCCTTCTTTCCATGTACCTTCTTCGCCCTATTCCCTCTCTGCCTACCCACCAGAATTCCGCCATCCTGTCTTCTTTTCCTCTTACTTGCCCTCCACGTTTTATCTATCCACTTCTCTCTTCTTTCCATTTCTTCTTTTTCCTGACTCCACCCTCCTGTTTCCTCATTTACTTACTTCCCTCCTTCCTTTCCCTCCTTTCTTTCCTTCCATTCTTCCTTTCCCTCAATCTTTGCATTTTCTCCTTTCCATCCTTCCATCCCCTCCATTCTTCCACGTCTTCCTGCCTTTCCTTCCATTCCTCCTTTCCCTCCACCCTTCCATTTCTTCGTTTTCTTCCTTTCACATTTCCTTTTTCTTCATTCTTCTACTTCGCTCTTTTCTTCCTTCCATCTTTCTTTTTCCTCCATTTTTCCGTTTCCTTCTCTCCACCCTTCCTTTTTCTCTGTCCTTCCATATCCTCCTTTCCTTCCATCCGTTCCCTTCATTCTCCATTTCCTTTCCATCCTTCCATCATTCCATTCTCTCCAACCTTCCATGTCCTCCTTCCCTCCCTCTCTCGCCTCAGTCAGCCCTAAAAGCTTTTTTGTACTCGAGTTATAAAAACCACACAAACGATACCAATATTTCCCCCCCCCCTCCATGTCACACCACAACTACCACTACTAGGCTACCGCAGCTAATAACTCTACCACAGCTGTCACAACTACCACAAATACCACAGCTATCATAAATACCACAGCTACTACAACTCTCATTCACTGCTTTCACTACACTTAGCACAACTACCACTGCTACCACACCCACCACACCCACTACCCTTGGTTCAGCTACAATTCCGACACACTACAACGATCCCGTCACCACATTTGCCACACTTACGTCTGTGTGTGTGTGTGTGTGTGTGTGTGTGTGTGTGTGGTGTGTGTGTGTGTGTGTGTGTGTGTGTGTGTGTGTGTGTGTGTGTGTGTGTGTGTGTGTGTGTGTGTGTGTGTGTGTGTGTGTGTGTGTGTGTGTCCAATAAGTAACATTTAGTGTCAGGTCACAACACACAGCACATCTTTAAGTGACACCCGCACGCCACCTTAATGTTGTACACTACTTGATCCACCCACACACACACACACACACACACACACACACACACACACACACACACACACACACACACACCAATTATACACCGTCACCCCACCCACTCTATCACCACCAGTGTTTGTTGTGCTGTCTGCCTGGTGTAAACAGCACGTCTGGCCATCCTGTCTGCTGTCTACCGCCTGTCTGCACCTCGGGGAACCTGTTTGTGTCTGTCTGTCAGGCCACCATCATGTTTAAACAACTTAGGGTTTGATTCTCTCGGGATTTATCTTGGAAAGATCATTACTTCCTCACTTGTAAAATCTGGTTCCAAGAGTTTATGTGTGCTGAGCCGAATCCGTGACTTCTTCACCCCTGCACAGCTGTTGACTTTATACACTTGATTTATTCGTCCATGTATGGAGCACAACTCTCATGTGTGGTTAGGCTTCCCGCATACAGCTCTTCTCACTAAGTGGGAGTCAAAGGCATTTCATCACATTAACTCTTCTCCTTACTGGCTTCCTTACAACTCTGTCTCTTTACCGCAGCGCTGCATATTAATCTCTTTTCTAACGCAACATCAATAGTCATATCTCCTCTGAGCTCTGTGCTTGCATCCCTCCATTACTTCGGCGGGTGCGTAGTACCCTTCTTGCAGCAAACTCTCATTCCTTTTCTGTCCAACTCTCTAATGCAAGAGTTGACGGTTACTTCCGGTCCTTCATGTACGCAGCAGATCAGCTCTGGAACTGTCTTCCTCTGTCTATTTCCTACTGTCTATGACCTCCAATCTTTCAGAAGCAGTGTGTCCAGCATCTCGAAATGAACAGATCTTGAAATTGGCTCTCTGTTATCTTGTTTTTGGTTTTGCTTGGAGAGAATAATGTTGCGGGCTTCTGGCTTTTGGTTCCTTCCTCCATGCATAAAAAGAAGTAAAACGCTTGGACGACTCCCTTGGGTAGGGGGTGGTGGTCAAGTGGTCAAAGACGTAACCTGTTGTGAAAGGCTGCGAGATCGATCCTACGGTAGGTTAGGAGACAATCTGGTGGCTTGAATTTAGACAAAATGGACTTAGCTGATTTGTCGCTAAACACTGCCACGTGTCCTGAAAATACCATCGTAAATACCATAACACCAGTCCTGTGTGAGACAGTCTGTGCATGTGTTTAATACCATCGCAAATACCATAACACCAGTTCTGTGTGAGACAGGCTGTGCAGGTGTTCAATGAGGACGGTGGGTATTTGTGCCAAAGTGGTGACATGAGAGGGTGTGTGACGCGTGACACGTGGGAGTACTGCTGTGCCTCAGGGAATGGGGTGTGTAGCCCTCCTGTGTACTGTGTATTGCCTGTGTACACCTCTGGGAAGTTGTTGTGTGTGTGTCTTCATCGTCATCGTGTGTGTTTACACCAGTTGTTTTGTTGTTTACATCGCCATTCCCAAGGGTAATTAAGGAGCTGGGAAAGTATCCTCTGCCTGCAGAGAGAGAGAGAGCGAGAGAGCGAGACTGCGTTCGAGCGTCTGCATGTAGCCTATGTACTGTATGTTATATATATATATATATATATATATATATATATATATATATATATATATATATATATATATGTGTGTGTGTGTGTGTGTGTGTGTGTGTACTTTATCTTGTTTACAGTATATTTGCGGGTATGTTTTATCTGCTGTGCGTGTGTTAGAGTGCTTAGTTTTGTGTGTGTGTGTGTGTGTGTGTGTGTGGTCGTTCTTTATCTTGTTTATATTTGCGGCTGTATTTTTATGTGGTGTGCGTCCGTGAGAGTGCTTAGTTGTGTGTGTGTGTGTGTGTGTGTGTGTGTCAGCCATGCTTGTGAGACGAGAGAAGAGGATGATGAGACGCAGAGAAATGAGGAGAGGGTGGAGAGAGGGTGATGATAGGATGGAGGGGGTTGGAATGGATAGAGAAGGCTGGGAGGGAAGACGTAAGAGGGAAGGAGAGAACAGAGAGGGAGTGAAAAGAAGGAGATAGTGGCAAGAAGGTTAGGATAGGTTACAGACAGGACGATGTTGTGAGGTGGACGGAGAGAGTGAAGGAAAGGCGAAAGAACAGAAATATTGATGAGAATGAAGGGAGGAAAATGAAATGGAAATAGTGAGGAAAGGGAAGTGACGATGTGGACGAAAATAGGACAAAAATAGAGCGATATTCACTGATATTAATTTGGCCAAGTTGTGTATTGACGGCAAAGGGAAACTCACACAAGGATTTGAGGTTTTTTTCCTGATGTCTCGTAAGGATAAAACTGAAATTCTTATCTCAGTTTCCCCTTGCCATCAGTGCACAAAAATAGGGCATACTATGGTGTGTGTGTGTGTGTGTGTGTGTGTGTGTGTGTGTGTGTGTACTGTGAGAGAGAGAGAGGGGGGGAGTATATTAATTTGTATAGTGTATAATCAGTGTACGCCACGTGGAAACCCTGCCTTATGTACACCTGCCTTGTACACCCATTTCATGTATACGCCATTGTGTTCACTGTCTGGTTAGAAAATGTGGCCTTAAGTACAGTACAATCCACCTCCTATATATTATTGTGTATTTATGTACAGTACACTTTACAATAATGTACTTCACGTTCACTCCACTTCATGTGTACTCCATCCCATCTGTGCATCAGGCATTTACCGACATACACCCTGTACGGTCATGTGTACACCCTCTCCATATACGTCCGTGTGTACATCCTGTCCCTGTGCACACGTCATCATGTACGCCCCAGTGTGGTGTGGTGAGGGAACAGTAATTAGTGTCAAGTTCAGTATTGTTTTATTTAATAAGGCGTATTTACCTGCGCCTCCTCCCGCACCCTCACCTGCCGGTAATAAGGGGAGGGGGAAGGAAAGGAGATAATGGAAGTAGGAAGGAGAGTGAAAGGGCTGCGTTAGGGAGAGGAAAGGCAGGAAGAAAGGAAGGGGGCAGAGAAGAATGAAGGGAAGAAAAGGGGTGAGTAGGGAAAGGGAAACACTGAAGGAAAGAGCAGTGAGAGGAAGGGAAGGGAGAGAGTTGACTGGGGAGTGGAAGGGGAAGGGAAGGAAAGTGAGGGGTTAATTAGAGAAGCGAAAGAGTGGTGGAGGTGAAATGAAATGAAAGGGAAGGAGGGAATGAGTTGGGAAATGTAGTGAAGGAGAGGAGAATGACTGAAGATGAACCGAAAAGGAGGAAAGATAAATGAATGAAGGTGAAAGAGAGAGAAAAGTAAGGTGATTAAAGGAATGAAAGTGAGTGAAGGTGAGAAGAAAGGAAGAAAGTAAAGGCGAAGAAAGAAGACAATAAATTTCTACCTTAATGTAAACAACCACCTTCCTTCCTTCCCTCCCTACCTATTTACCTACCATCCTTCTTTCCCTACCTACTTACCTCCCTCCCTCCCTCCCATCTCGCCTCTCCCTTCCTCCTATATCACGACTTTTCCGTCACTCATCCTAACCACTACCTTCCTCCCTCCCTTCTTTTCCCTCCTTCCTCCCCGACACATATTTTTCCCTTGAAGTATTTCCTCTCTCTCTCTCTCTCTCTCTCTCTCTCTCTCTCTCTCTCAGGGTAAGTGTGTACATAAGGGAGGTCAAACAACGCCACTTTACCTTACTACTCAGCACAACTTAATCTTCTCACACACTTACCCTGATCTCCTACCCTCTTCTTGCCCTCTCAGCCCTTCTTACCCTGTCTCTTCTGGCTTTCTCCTCCTCTCTCCATTTCGGTCTTTTTCTCTTCTTACACTGTCTCTTCTGGCTTTTTCCTCTTATCTCCAGTTCGGTCTTTTTCTCACTTCTTCCCTTTTCTTTCTTTCTAGTCTTTCCCTTTCTTCTCTTTTCCCTTCATCCCCTCTCCCCATCCTTGTCTTTCTATTACTCTCTCACCCCTTTACCCCCCTTTCTCTTCTTTCTCTGTTCATTCCTTTCCCTTTCTCATTTTCCGTCTTCTGTTTCTTCTTCCTCTCTCGTCTTCATGGTATTATACCCTCTTGTTTCTCTCTCATCTCTTCACCCTTTTCTTTTAACCCTTTCTCTCTCAACCCCTTCAGTACGGTGACGTTTTCTTTTTTAATTATATTACCTGTATAAAACTGTATTGGGTTTAGGAAGACATTTTCAACAGGTGGGTCACAGCCTCCAGTACCACCTTCACCACAACAGGTGCACACTAAGCTCAGTACAATCGTCTGGAGATGGTAAGGTTGAACAATGAAATAAAATAAATCGTGGTAGTGAAGGGGTTAAGGCAAACAAGCACCACCACCAACTATACCCCTTTCACTGTAACTTGGCCTAAAATTGCCATCACTCCATCTTGAATGTTGAATCGTAATAATAGATTAATAGTAGGTCATGGTGCTAATCATGAAGAAGTGCTTAGGAAAGGATGTAGTACCATAGTATTGTCTTTTTCCTCCACTGACCTACGTGACATAAGCGGCAAAAGGATGAAAATTTGAGCCAGGTTAAGGTGAAAAGGGTATAGTACTTGCAGACTCCTACTCAGCCCATAAGTAAACATTGATTTTGTTGTATATGCTGTGTGGCTCCTGTGGCTCACTTTGAACTAGTACTCTCAGTTCATAAGTAAACATTGATTTTGTTGTATATGCTAACTGTGTGGCTCCTGTGGCTCACTCTTAACCCTCTCATGGTAGGAAAAACTCTAGAATTCTCTTCCACGTAATCCCAAGTGATTTTATGCATCTGAGAGTCAGTATAAGATGCTGAGAGTGTTAATGCTTCTATTCCAGCTAACAGAAGGAGAATTAGGGTTGTTGTGTGTGTGTGTGTGTGTGTGTGTGTGTGTGTGTGTGTGTGTGTGTGTGTGTGTGTGAGAGAGAGAGAGAGAGAGAGAGAGAGAGAGAGTTTTAGGTGGTCCAATTACTGTGACGTTGAGAGATGGAGGAGGAGGGTGACAAAGGTAAAGAAAGCAAAGGAAGGAGGGAGGGAGGGGAGTGGTATTGAGAGAGAGAGAGAGAGAGAGAAAGAGGTAAAAGGCTGTTTAACAGAAAAAGTAAAAACAAAGTGAGACATGAAAACACTGAGGAAAAACAGCAGGTAAAGAAACTGACGTAAAATCAAGAGAAGACTGAGGAAAGAGGGGAAAAAATAAAGTGAGAAAATGGACGTACGAAAAAGAGGGAAAAGGGAAAAAAGATATAACAGACGAATAGGGGTAAAGGAAAAAGGGTAGGTGAAGGGGATGGATCAGAGAAAAGGCTGGGAAGGAGCAGGAGTGAGGGGGAGCATTTTTCTTTGCATATTCACAAGGTCTTCTGAGAGGTGAAAAAGTGGAGGAGAGGAGGAGAGAGGGAAGGAAGAGGGAATGAAGGGGGAAGAAGAAGAGGTAAGGGAAAGAAGGAGTGAGGGGGGAGGGAAGAGGAAAGAAGGAGAGAAGAGGAGAGGAGGGAAGGGAAAAAGAACAACGAATGAGATATGAGAGAGAGAGAGAGAGAGAGAGAGAGAGAGAGAGAGAGAGAGAGAGAGAGGGAAGTATTAGAAAAAACCGAAAGAAGAATGGGTATGATCTGAGGAAGGGAAGAAGACAAATACAAGGTAGGACCATTAAGGGAAGGCAATGTGGAAGGGAAAAGGAAGGAAGGAAGGACGGAAGGTAGAACAAAAGGAAGGGTGGACAGAAAGATGCGAGGATGTTAGATGGGAAAATAGTGAAATAATAAGATGAAAAAAATGTAAGAATAAAAAAAAAAGGGAAGGAGGAGACAGTCGAAGAAAACTTGGAGGAAGGAGGGAAAGAAGGGAGGTGGTCCCGAAGAGAAAATGGGGGTTAGAAGAGGGAAGGAAGGAATAATGGAAGAAAGAAGTATGAAAGAAAATAAATGGGAAGAAGGTAAGGGAGTAAAACGAAGAGAAAAGAGGTGGAACTGTTGGACAAACAAGAAGAGAGACTAGAGGAAGTAGGGAAGGAAGGAATAAGGAAAGAAGGTAGAAGATTCTGTAAGTGTCAACATAAAACACAGGGAGGATAAGAGAAGGAGGGGAAGTGGAGGGAAGGAAAGAAGGTGCACGGAAGGAGAGAGAGAATTTGTAACTAGAAGAGGAAGGGAAGGAAGGAATAAGGAAAGAAGGAAGGGAGAAAACACCGTCACTGATGCCGACATAAACCCAAGTGCGATAAACACTAATGAATTACCAAACCCAAAGAGCAAGGCAGGATAACACCTGACAACACCTTGACAAATGATTCAGCCTGTCTCATTGCTTTTCCTCTCCCTCTCGTTCTTTCTCTCCCTCATCCTTTCCCTTTCCCTCTCCCTCTCTCTCTCCTCCTTCTCGTTCTCCCTCTCCTTGTCCCATTTCCATTTTATCTCCCTCTGCCTCCCCCTGGCCACACACGCCATCATTAGTGAGGTATTAATGATGTCAGCTGATGCCAAGGTAATGACCACCTCAGTTTAACATGACCAGGTCGCTAATCACCAACACCAACGCCAACATTCACAAAACATCCAAAACAATTCATGACATAAACACTTCACCATATCGCTCGTTTATTGTCAGAAGTCATCGTGTTTTATGTCGTACATTGCAGTATATTGTTTACTCTTGTTTGGTTCTGAAGTGTTTGGTGGCTTCATTGAGAGTAAAAACATAATTATACAAAGGATCTAATTCCCTGTTTGAGCTCAAGTAGTTTTATAAAAACGCTCACTGGTCATTAGCCACTGATGTATTGTTATTGGCCAGGGTGAAAAAGACGCGTCCAAATATTAGTAATAACCACCACCACCAGCAACAAGAACAACAACAACAACAGCAACAATAATAATGATGATGATGATAATAACAATAATAATAATAAATAATAACAATAATAATGATGATAATAATAATAATAATAATACCTTTGGCCATTAATCGCCTTTACAACACTGGTATATTACACCAACACAGACGGTATTTCCCAGGTGCTTGTACCGTTGTGATGGCAGGATTGGCCTTACCTCCTCTGCCACTTTTCTGCCTGTCTGTCCTTTCCTTTAACCCTCCCTCCCCTCCCCTCCCTCCCTCCCTCTCAACCACCGTCTTTCCATCCCTCCTTCCCCCTCTGTCTGTCTGTCTGTCTCCATTTACCTCCTTCCTCTCTCTCATTCTGAAAAAAAAAGAAAAAAAAAAAAAGAAAGAAAACGGTGAGAACGGTGATTGGAGTGAATGGGGTATGAGGCGTGGAGTGGGACATGATGGTGGGGTGAGTAAACTGGGGTGTGCTGGGTGAGGTTTGGGAGGTGGAGTGAGAGGGATGGGGTGGGATGAAGCATGGGGTGAGTAGGGTGGGGTGAATGGTACCGGTAGGATGAGAGGGCCGGGGTGAGTTGAGTGGGGTAGGGTGAGAGGACTGGGATGGGGTAAATGGGTTTTGGTGAGAGGGCTGGGTTGGGGTGAGAGGGCTGGGGTGGAGTGAGAGGGCTGTGGTGGGGTGAGTGGGATAGGGTGAGAGGGTTGGGGTGCGGTGAGAGGGCTGTGGTGGGGTGAGTGGGGTAGGGTGAGAGGGCTGTGGTGGGGTGAGGGGGTGAGTGGTAGGGTCAGCACTTAACCCTTCAGATCACTGTGTGGGATGTTGACCCACCAGACAAAGGAAGAAACTAGACCAGTGGGGGGGGTAGGGGGAGGGGGGGAGGGAGGAGCTTGGGGGAGGGTGATGGGGAGGAAGAGGGCAGATGGGAAAATGGAAGAGGGACAGTGCAGCAGGAGGGGGAGAGAGAGAGAGAGAGAGAGAGAATCAGATGTGTAATGTCAGATAATAATGCCATGGTCACTAAGCATTTACATTTCATTCAACCATTTGGGAACCATCAACACTCCAGTGACCCGGCATTTTACCCCCACACATCATCATCATCATCATCATCATCACCTTTTTCCCCGTTCTTCCCAGCTAAGTCTAGGGTTAGGTAGGGTCCATTAAATGACGATGAAACAGGTAAGTTGGAGAATTACGGAGAACGTGTCTAGCTTAATCGACACAATGACAAATTCTTACTGGATGAATGACAGCTTCCTACTTTGATTTTATTGCTGACCAGATGACATTATTTACTCGTGTAATTCGTGATCAATGAGTTTTGTTAGTCTGTTCATTCATTCATAGTCAGTCAGTCACTAATTTGATTATTCATTTCTTTCGATCATTCATTCATTCATTCATTCATTCATTCACACAGTCATGCATGCACTCACACTGTTTCACTCACTGGCTCACTCACCCATTCTCTCTCTCTCTCTCTCTCTCTCTCTCTCTCTCTCTCTCTCTCTCTCCACCCATCACCCAGCAGGAGAGAGACACTTTGACTGCCATATTAGGAAACATACTGGCGGTGAGGGTTAAGTGATGATGATGATGATGATGATAATGATGACGACGAGGGGGAGGCGGCACAGTACACATACACTGAAAAACGAATGATTATTATAATGCTGATGGTGATGGTTGTGGTGGTGGTGGTGGTGGTGGTGGTGGTGTGTCGTAGTCAAGAGATAAAGATATTGGAAGGCAGACAGTAGGTGGAGGGAAGGGTTAACTAAGACGTGGAGTGGAAATGTAAAACACTCTATATGAAAGTAGGCAAGAGAGAGAGAGAGAGAGAGAGATTTTAGGGAATGAGGACAGGTGAAGGGAAGGTAATAGGAAAGGGAGAGCTGTTGAGGGAAAGGGAGGAGGGAAAATGTACAAGGTGGAGGAAAAAGTCGAGGGTAAGGAGGAAATGGTGAGAAGGGGTAGGCAAGGGAGGGGTCGTGGCGAAAAGAAGGTGAGGATTTACGTCACTGGCAGAATGTGAGTATTGGAAGGAGACCTACAGACAGACTGACAGACAGAGATGTAGCACACACACACACACACACACACACACACACACACACACACACACACACACACACACACACACACACACACACACACACACACACACACACATGGCTCCTGTGTACTAATGGTTCAGCTGCATACTCAGAGAACTCGTTTGAGGGCGAGGTGTACTGCAGGTGGTGTGGCCAGTGTGGTGGTGTTGGTGTGGTGTGGTACAGTAGGGAGTAGGGGTGTGGGTGGTAGTGGTGGTGTGGGAGTGGTGTGGTACACTAGGGAGTAGGGGTGTGGGTGGTAATGGTGGTGATGGTGGGAACAGTAGGGGTACTGTGTGGTGGTAGTGTGCGTATATGGTGGTGTGATGGTGGTAGTATGGAGATACTGTAGTTTGGTGGTGGTAGTGTGGAGATACGATGATATGGTTGTGGTGGCAAGGTGGGGGTGTGATAGTGTGGTAGTGTTGTGGTGGTGGCCAAGTGGGTTAGTGTTGTGTTTTGTGGTGATAGTGTGGTGTGTAGTGTTGGAATGTCGGGTGATAGTGTTGGGATAAGGTAGTGTGAACGTGTGTGTTGTGTGGTGGTTGTGTTGTTGTGTAGTGGTGTGTCTGCAGGTCTGTAGTGTTAATCGTAGTTGGGAGGGGTTGGGGTAGAGGGGAAGGGTTAATTAATGGGAGACATGAGTGTGTTATCTGCTGGCATCCCGTCTCGTCTGCAGGTAAAGCCTATCACATCATCACCTGTCCTAAACCATAACCCCACCTGTCCCTCACATCACCAACCTTCAGCACAAGAACCCAGGGGAGAGAGAAAGAGAGAGAGAGAGAGAGAGAGAGAGAGAGAGAGAGAGAGAGAGAGAGAGAGAGAACATTATTGTAAGAGTATAAGAGAGAAACAGTATTGTCAGTTTAGCTGGAAGAGAGGAATAGGCCTAAACTGATAGGAATGGGATAAAGAAGGTAGCAGGAAATAGGATAAAACTTTGATATTAAGCCTTTGTGAGGCTAGACTACAACTGTATACTTGCGTTAAGTTAGGTTAAAGGTAGTTTAGGCAGCTTAGGTAAACGGTAGATGTGAACTTGCGGTAAGTTAGGATGAAAGTGGTTAGGGTAGGTTAGTACGTGTTTATGTCAAGTTTGGCTGAGGTGGTGCCGGATAGTGGCTGTACCTTTACTGTATATGGGAACATGGCGGTGGGGAGGGGAGGAGGGAGGATTAACGTAGTGATGGGAAAGAGGGGAGGAGAGGGAAAGAGGGGGTTGGAGGAAGGAGAAGATGAGGTGGGGGAGGAAAGGGGTAGGTGGGGGTGAGGGGAAGACGGGAGGATGTGAGAGTGGGGGAAGGAGGGGAGAGATGGAAAGACAGGTGATTGATGCATTAGTCACCATGTAAGGGTGTAAAGTTAAAAGGAAGAGGTAAGTGTGTGAGGGGGGGGAGGGAATGAGAAAACGCGAGAGAACTAGATTAGGCGACGTGTATGAGTGTGAAGGCAAGGCAGACTGATTGATAAAACGAGGGTGGGAAGTAACACTGTATATAAATCTGGAAGGATGGATGGATAATTGTAAACAGGAAAACAAATGTTGGGATGGAGAGAAAATACAAGTGTTTCTTGAGTCAGTTAAAATTCAGCTAAAGTGACGAGAGCAGGAGGCTGACAACTGTATCTCCTTGTAATGGTATAAGAACTTGACGACCCCACCGCCCAGCACTTAGGGTGCAAACAGCCTCGTACCTCCCTCAGTACATGAGGTGGTGGAGGAGACAGCAGCTGGAACTTTCCTTCTCCTCTGATTGATGTTCCAAATGCAGTTAAAGAAAATGTTGTTCTTAATCTCTAAACTTGTAATGGGAATAAGGGTGATGGTGATGGTGATGATGATGCGGAGGAGGAGGAGGGAGGAGGGAGAAGATGTAAGGAAGATTCTCCACCACCACCACCACCATCATTATCATCATCATCATCATCATCATCATCATCCGCCTTGGCCATACTGTGTCCTCTTGGCCAACAGGTATTTCATTCTCCATCGTCATTATGTAATTTCCAGGCACTTACTGTCAGTTTCTTCCCTCATCGTCATTCCCTTTCCATCCATCCATCTCTTTCCATCCATCCATCCGTCTATCCATCCATCCATCCATCCCTTTCCTTCCATCCATCCATCCCTTTCCATCCATCCATCCCGTTCCATCCATCTATCCATCCCTTTCCATCCATCCATCCATCCATCCCTTTCCATCCATCCATCCATCCCTTTCCATCCATCCATTCCTTTCCAACCTGTTCTCATCTACTAACCATGTTCTTCACACCGGGTATTTTGTCCTGACGCCTGGTGGTGTAGTGGTCAGGACGCCCCAGTCGGAGTGACGGACTTCCATAGGTTCTCTCTCTCTCTCTCACACACACACACACATACACGCACACACACACACACACACACACACACACACACACACACACACACACACACACAGGGGGTGACTGGAGGCTTTTAAAATACTGCTGTCAGGCCACCAAGGGAAGTAGGCAGGTCATCTACCCTTAAATGTATTGGACTATGTTAGCCAAGCCCCGGGACCTTATTAAGCCGGCAAGAAGGTCAAATGGCACGGGCTCTTACCCTTTAGTATATTATCTCTTTTTCTCTGCCCACACCAGCAGTGTTTATTAGTACGCGGATAGACACTTTTTTATTTAATAGTCTGTCATTACTCTGTCCATCTCTGATATATTCCATCTATACCGTCTGTACCATTATGTCTGTTTATATCGACTGTTTTCATTCACCTCCTGTCCTTGAGGCTTGATCATTCACCTACCCTGCCCGTGATCATCCATCCTTCATCGCCATCATCATCATCATTATCATTATCATCATCATCATCATCATTATCATCATCATCTAGAACATCCATCTCTTTTGCCTTTCTGTCCTCTCATCTAGACTCTCTCCTTCCTCCCACTCCTCCTGTCCCTCCCCCATCATCACCCCCGTTTCCTACATGCTTCTCTCCTCCTCCTTCCTCCTTCCACTCTCCCTCCATCACCCCTCCTGTCTTCCCCTCCCCCTCCTCCTTTCCTTCCCATCCATCACCCCTGCCTTAAATTATAGGTAAGGGAGAAAATGAGGGATGTGCCATATATAGGTAAAGTGGCTGGTGGAGGGAGAGGGAGAGAGAAGGGAGAGGGAAAGTGGAGGGAGACGAGGAGGAAAAGAGAGAGGGAAGGTAGAGGGAGAAAAGGAGGAAAGGGGGCGGGAAGGTGGAGGGGGCGACTTGATGGCTCGGTCGGTGTTGTGCTGGCTTCACACACCAAGGACTCATCAGTGGTGGGTTCGAGCACCACCGACTGCCACTGAGTTTGTAGGGTGGATTATCACAAGCTAACGCCTTGTCCATAATAGTTAAACAACCAAACCTACACCATACCACTGTTTACTTCAACAATCCTCTATGTCTGTGTCTTGTGTCTGTCCTTCCGTTCTCACAAACTCCTGTGATGTTACCCTTTTTAACTGAAGAGAAGGGGAGGGAATGAGAGAATGAGGAAGGGAGGAGAGATATGGTAGATATAAGGAAGATAAGGGACATGCATCGCCTACAGCATGACTTCAGTACCACCATCACTGTCCCAGTACCATCACTATCAGTACCATCACAGCCACTACTAACACTACCAATACCACCACCAGTACCACTACAACCACCGCAAACACCACCACAACCACCATCAGTACCACCACAACCACTACTAACACTACCATAAGCCAGGCCTTCCTCTCATCTGTCCTGACTTTGCTCTCTCTCTCTCTCTCTCTCTCTCTCTCTCATCACCATACCATATAAATCCCATAAACCTCAACAGTTTAGTACTGGCATAATGGTCCGTGTCATGCGGGTTGTACCTATCTTGCTAAGGGTGTAGATGGCTGTGTGTTTACATTCAGTACATCCTCATGAGGCTGGGCACGGAGGCTTGGCTCAAACCGCAGGCTCACACATCCTTATTTAGTTATGGACCCGGAGTCAGGAGGGTCGGGCTGGCTGGGGAAGGCTGTCATTTACTATATAACTCCCCCTCTGCTGCTATCACCACACCAGTATTTGCACAAGAGCGTTAATTACCCTGAAAAGGTGACTCATTTCAGTTGGCCTTTTCAGGGAAGGTGCCAAGTGTTTCGTTCAGGTGATGTTTCGATGCTTTGTGTGACTTTGCCTTTACGTTCGTTCTCCTCATGTTTCCTCCTTCACTGCTTCTCGTTTTGCCTCAGTATTTCCTCCACTCTGTCTTCAGTTAGCTTCCTCAGTATTCATCTTAATCCCTCTTCCTTCATCACCGCAATCGACCTGCTTTGGCTTCATATCCCTCACATCCCTGTAGTGCTGCTCCATTGCCACACCTCTGCCCTTTAGTGCTACTCCATTGCCACACCTCTGCCCTTTAGTGCTACTCCATTGCCACACCTCTGCCCTTTAGTGCTGCTCCATTGCCACACCTCTGCCCTTTAGTGCTACTCCATTGCCACACCTCTGCCCTTTAGTGCTACTCCATTGCCACACCTCTGCCCTTTAGTGCTGCTCCATTGCCACACCTCTGCCCTTTAGAGCACTCCCTACACTCAGCCCCTTACCTGTCACATATCTGTCACACAACTGCCACACACCTGTCACAACTGCCACACACCTGTCACACAACTGCCACACACCTGTCACAAACTGCCACACACCTGTCACAACTGCCACACACCTGTCACCTGTCACACAACTGCCACACACCTGTCACACACCTATCACACACCTGCCACACACCTGTCAGCGGCGCACAGCGAGTCTTAAGGGATCACTAAAGCTCTGAATATTTCATTTTTCATTTCCCTCCAACAGACCAGCTGTGTAGTGGTGACAGGTCCACACACACACACACACACACACACACACACACACACACACACACACACACACACACGGAGCGAAAACTGTAAGGGTGACGACACTAGAAAAGGTGTAGAGACTAAAAGTTATAGAGGGACGAAGGAGGGTTGTGGTGGTGGTGTGGTGATGTGGTGTTGGTGGTATTAGTGTGGTGTGATGGTGTGGTGATGTGGTGTTGGTGGTATTAGTGTGGTGTGATGGTGTGGTGATGTGGTGTTGGTGGTATTAGTGTGGTGTGATGGTGTGGTGATGTGGTGTTGGTGGTATTAGTGTGGTGTGATGGTGTGGTGATGTGGTGTTGGTGGTATTAGTGTGGTGTGATGGTGTGGTGATGTGGTGTTGGTGGTATTAGTGTGGTGTGATGGTGTGGTGTTGGTGGTACTGGTGTGGTGGTATTGTATTATATCTTTATGGTATATCCAGACGCGTATATTCAGCTAAGGAGAGATTTTTGTACCTGGAGTGACGGGTACAGCCTTCATTAACACCTGCAGTGCTTGAGGCGTCTACAGAACTGAATATAATCGTCTGTCATTACCTTGTGTTAAAAACAAATATCAGGTTGAAGGGGTTAATACAGCCCTGGGGCTCCTGGTGGCTAGGGGGGTTGGGGAGGGGGGGTTAGGGAAGGGGGTTGGGGTTGGGGTAGGAAGAGGGTGTGACAAAACTTTAGGTGTAAAATGTTCAAAGAATCCAGCACAACGTTAATGAGGAATATCGCCCTTACCTCACCCTCCTTCACTCCATCACTCTCCTTTTTCCCTCTCGTTCCTCCTCCCTCTTCCATTTCTCCTTCCTCTTCCTTCTTTTTTGCCTCATCCTTTCTCCCTTTCTTCCATCCGTCTTTCATCCCTTCTTCCTTCTCTTCTCCTTCTTCCTTCCTACTTTCCTCTTCTTTCCATCTTTCTTCCCTCTTTCATCTTCCTTGTTTTCTCAGTCATTCTTTTCATCCTCTTCCTTCTTTCCTCCCTCTTCCTTCTACCCTCCCTCCTCCCTCTTCCTTCCTTCTTTCCTCCCTGTTACATTTTCCTTCTCCCACATCCTCATCTTCCACTTCCTTCATCATTCTCTCCTCCTTCTTCCTTCCTTTTTTTCATCCCTCCACTCTCTTCCATCTAGATTCTCCTACTCTCTTCTTTCTCAAATGTGTCTTCCCTTCTTCACACTTTCTTCCTCAATTTTCTACTCCCTCCATCTCTCATAGCCTTCTGTTTAGATGTGGATCTCTCTCTCTCTCTCTCTCTCTCTCTCTCTCTCTCTCTCTCTCTCTCTCTCTCTTCCTCTTTCCTCCCTTTCTCTCCATTTTCTCTCCAACACGGCCTTGTCCCTCAGGCATTGTTTTCCAGTGTTTTTACAGGCGTTTTTTCCCTCCTTGTCCCTCCCCACTTGCCTCCATCTCACTTTTCTTCCTCTCCCTCCATCCCTCCCTCCTACCCTCCTTTTTTTCCTGCACTTTCCCTCCCTTCCACTCTCTCCTTCCCTCCTCCCTCCTTCCCTACATCCTAATCAGGTTCCTCCGACGCTCCTGTCTCTTCTCCTTCCCTCCTCCTCAACCATCTTCCTTTCCTATTTCTGGTTTCTTTCCTCTCCCTATCTACTTTCTTCCTTTTCCCTCTGTTTCCTCCTCCATGCTATCTGTCTCTCCCTTTCTTCTTACCTCCCCTTCCTACTATACTCCTGTTGTCCCTTTCCTTCCTCCTTCAGTCTTTTCCTGCACCCCCTCTTTCCTCCATCATTTGTTTTCTCCCTCCCTTTCCACAGTACTTGGTTTTCTCCCTTTCTCTCCGTCCACCCCTACTACCTACGTTCCCGCTCTTCTTCCTCTCCTGCCTACTGTTTATTTATCTCCATCTCACTCCTTCCTTTCTTGTCTCCCTCCTTCTATTCCTTCGCTTTCTGTGTCTCCTGTTCTCCTCACCCTCTTCCTACGTTCCTCCCATCCAAATCTTCCGTCCATATCTTCTGTCTTCTTCCTTTACATTTTTCTTGTCTGCATCCTCCTCCTCCTCCATTTTCTCCATCTGTTCCTCCCTATCTCTCTACCCTCTTCTTCATCTCCCAGTCTCCATTCCTTCTCCTCAGCTTCCCAACCTCCCTCTCTTCCTTCTCTCCCCTTCTCCACTTCTCTACCTCCCTCCATTCCTACTCTCCCTTTCTCCTCCATCTCCATCTATTCCTTCTCTCCCCTTTTCCTTCATCTCCCTCCCTCCCTCCCTCCCTTCTCTCTTCGTCTCCCCCACCTCCCTGCTCTCCTCACTCTCTCTCAGCAGGGGGGTGGGGGGGGTCATGTTTACGCTTTACAACAGGACTTTCCCTCCACTGGTTTCCATCTTTGTTTTTCCTCAACACTGGCTACTGACAGGGTATAAAAAAGCATAGATGTGTGTGTGTGTGTGTGTGTGTGTGTGTGTGTGTGTGTGTGTGTGTGTGTGTGTGTGTGTGTGTGTGTGTGTGTAGAATGGACTTGTGGGAGGTGGATGAACGTGACTGATAGTGAGGGTAATGGAGTTCATGTTTTTTACTTGATTTATTTACAGTATTCATTTGTTTATCTGTTAAATTATTTATTTGTGTATCGTGTATGTACCTATTAATCTGTTTATTTGACCATGTACAATACTTACCTGTGTATGCTTTTATGTATATATGTACCTCCTCCTCCTCCTCATCATCATCATCATCATTATCATCATCATCATCATAACCATCATCATCATCAGCAGCAGCAGCGTCATTTTTCTCTCTCTCTCTCTCTCTCTCTCTCTCTCTCACACACACACACACACACACACACACACACACACACACACACACACACACACACACACACACACACACACACACACACACACACACACACACACCGGTCATTGTTTGCTAGTTAGCATAATGGTTAAAGGTAAATGAAGTAGGATATATCTATGTATCTATCTATCTATCTGTCTATCTGTCTGTCTATCTATCTATCTATCTATATAATGGAGAGAGAGAGAGAGAGAGAGAGAGAGAGAGAGAGAGAGAGAGAGAGAGAGAGAGAGAGAGAGAAAGAGAAAGACTTAAACTGCTATGTCTTGTATATACACTGCTGTACACTGTATTTTGGTGGCTGCTTTGTACTGTATATAAACTGCTATGAACTCAATTTTGGTGGAGGTATACTGCTGTGTACTGTATATAAATTGCTGTGTACTGCATTTTGGTGAAGGTATACTGCTTTGTACAACATATAAACTGCTGTGCACTGTATTTTGGTGGCTGCTGTGTACTGTATATGAACTGCTGTGTACTGCAGTATGGTGAAGGTATACTGCTGTGTGCTGTATATAAACTGCTGTGTACTGTATTTTGGTTGAGGTATACTGCTGTGTACTGTGTATAAACTGCTGTGTACTATGTTTAAGTGAAGGTATACTGCTGTGTACTGCATATAAACTGCTGTATACTGTGTTTTGGTGGAGGTATACTGCTGTGTACTGCATATAAACTGCTGCATACTGTGTGTTGGTGGAGGTATACTGCTGTGTACTGTATATAAACTGCTGTATACTGTGTTTTGGTGGAGGTATACTGCTGTGTACTGTATGTAAACTGCTGTGTACTGTGTTTTGGTGGAGGTAAACACACAAGTGATGCTTAACGAGGGGAACACAGTGCCTCTGATGGCTTAACGAACCTGTTCAACGCGTCTTTGTGGCTGAGAGAGAGAGGGGGGGGGCTACATTCATCTCTGTTTGTCTGTCTGTCTGTCTGTCTGTCTGTCTGTCTCTCTCAGAATATGGAGCTCCAGGTTATCCAACCTAAAAACAGGTCCAATTTGCCGTATGCCTCCAATCAGCTGTTCTTTGTTTACAAACACCGAGAGAGGTTTCCATGGCAACGTGTCATCATGGCGGCCGTGCACAATGGGGGTTAATGGTAATGCGGTGTGAGAGGGATGATGCTGGTGTGGTGAATGTGGTGGTAATGGTGGTATAGTGAATGTGGTGGTAATGGTGGTATAGTGAATGTGGTGGTAATGGTGGTATAGTGAATGTGGTGGTAATGGTGGTATAGTGAATGTGGTGGTAATGGTGGTATAGTGAATGTGGTGGTAATGGTGGTATAGTGAATGTGGTGGTAATGGTGGTATAGTGAATGTGGTGGTAATGGTGGTATAGTGAATGTGGTGGTAATGGTGGTATAGTGAATGTGGTGGTAATGGTGGTATAGTGAATGTGGTGGTAATGGTGGTATAGTGAATGTGGTGGTAATGGTGGTATAGTGCCTTTATTCTAAGCTGTCAAAGATCCATATTTAAGCCTTCGTGGTGGAAAAGTCCCACGTTAAATAAAAACAGTCTTGTGAGCCTGGCAGGAATGAGAATGAGATATAAACCGCGTCATGGTGTTGAAGGGGACAGCGTATAAACTGCTTCGTGCTGTTAAGATTGTTGAAGGGGACAGCTAATAAACTGCTTCTGTGCTGTTAAGATTGTTGAAGGGGACAGCGTATAAACTGCTTCTGTGCTGTTAACTTAAGATTGTTGAAGGGGACAGCGTATAAACTGCTTCTGTGCTGTTAACTTAAGATTGTTGAAGGGGACAGCGTATAAACTGCTTCTGTGCTGTTAACTTAAGATTGTTGAAGGGGACAGCGTATAAACTGCTTCTGTGCTGTTAACTTAAGATTGTTACTCAGCAAAAGATGATTATTTACCTTAATGATACTGGTGTGATGGATGGTATTATTATAGAACTGGTATATCAAACAGCACATAACTTACTATACCTTAATGATACTGGTGTGATGGATGGTATTATTATAGAACTGGTATATCAAACAGCACATAACTTACTATACCTTAATGATACTGGTGTGATGGATGGTATTATTATAGAACTGGTATATCAAACAGCACATAACTTACTATACCTTAATGATACTGGTATGATGGATGGTATTATTATAGAACTGGTATATCAAACAGCACATAACTTACTCTACCTTAATGATACTGGTGTGATGGATGGTATTATTATAGAACTGGTATATCAAACAGCACATAACTTACTATACCTTAATGATACTGGTGTGATGGATGGTATTATTATAGAACTGGTATATCAAACAGCACATAACTTACTATACCTTAATGATACTGGTGTGATGGATGGTATTATTATAGAACTGGTATATCAAACAGCACATAACTTACTATACCTTAATGATACTGGTGTGATGGATGGTATTATTATAGAACTGGTATATCAAACAGCACATAACTCAGGCTTAGGTTGGCTTAACGGTTAGTTGTGTAATAACTAATACCAATTACCGTCTACAGATCTGCTTATACCGTCCAGCCAGCAGACGTGTGTGATTGATGCTGTAAAGGGTTGGAGGAGCAGATGGGAGGACGGGGGAAGGAGAGTGAGAAGATGGGAGGGGGAGAAGAAGATGGAAGTGGACTAGAGAGAGACGGTGGGAGGGAGAGGGGGAGGGGGAGAAGATGGAAGGGGACGAGAAGGAGGTGGGCAGGGGAGGGGGAGGAGGAGGAGATGGAAGGGAACGAGAAGGAGGAGGTGGAGGGGGAGGGGGAGAAGATGGAAGGGGACGACAAGGAGGTGGGCAGGGGAGAGGGAGGGAGAGCAGATGAAAGGGGACGAGAAGGAGAAGGTGGAAGGTGGAGGGGGAGGGGGAGAAGATGGAAAGGAACGAGAAAGAATAGGTGGGAGGGGGGAGGGGGAGGGGAAGAAGATGGAAGGGGACGAGAAAGAGAAGGTGGAATGGGGAGGGGGAGAAGATGAAAGGAGACGGGAGGGAGAAGGTGGGAAGGGGAGGGGTAAGCAGAGAGGGGGAGGGTGGAGAGGGAGGTGGGGGGATCAGTGGTAATTGAGGTGTGCTAAGCCCTTCAGTACGAAGACGTGTTTGTATTTTTCTGGCAAATAAGAAACATTAAATTCAGGTAAAAGGTTGACCTCTGGTAACCCAAGAGTTAACCTTTTCCCTGTACTGCTATAAACACACATTGGTTTTATATACTGACACACACCATACGATTCACTGTACTGCTATAAACACACATTGGTTTTATATACTGACACACACCATACGATTCACTGTACTGCTATAAACACACATTGGTTTTATATACTGACAGACACCATACGATTCACTGTACTGCTATGAACACACATTGGTTTTATATACTGACACACACCATACGATTCACTGTACTGCTATAAACACACATTGGTTTTATATACTGACAGGCACCATACGATTCACCGTACTGCTATAAACACACATTGGTTTTATATACTGACACACACCATACGATTCACTGTACTGCTATAAACACACATTGGTTTTACATACTGACACACACCATACGATTCACTGTACTGCCATAAACACACATTGGTTTTATATACTGACACACACCATACGATTCACTGTACTGCTATAAACACACATTGGTTTTATATACTGACACACACCATACGATTCACTGTACTGCTATAAACACACATTGGTTTTATATACTGACAGACACCATACGATTCACTGTACTGCTATAAACACACATTGGTTTTATATACTGACACACACCATACGATTCACTGTACTGCTATAAACACACATTGGTTTTATATACTGACAGACACCATACTGCTATAAACACACATTGGTTTTATATACTGACACACACCATACGATTCACTGTACTGCTATAAACACACGTTGGTTTTATATACTGACACACACCATACGATTCACTGTACTGCTATAAACACACATTGGTTTTATATACTGACAGACACCATACTGCTATAAACACACATTGGTTTTATATACTGACAGACACCATACGATTCACTGTACTGCTATAAACACACATTGGTTTTATATACTGACAGACACCATACGATTCACTGTACTGCTATAAACACACATAGGTTTTATATACTGACACACACCATACGATTCACTGTACTGCTATAAACACATTGGTTTTATATACTGACAGACACCAAACCTTTTCACACTACTGCTGTAAACGCATTGGTTTTATATACTGACAAACACCGTACGATTCCAGTCCCATCAGTGACACGGTAAAGTTGTCTGTATCTTATCCCAAACTGGACATCCTTTCTGGCAACCTCTTCCCTTAACTCACTCGTTGAAGGGCTTTTTTTTTTTTCTTCTTCTTCTTTTATCTGAGCTACGCATAGTATGTGGCCAGGCTGTATATGGGCATTGGACCATTGTATGTGATGGATGGAAGAAGATGGATGGATGGGGGTGTCTCTCTCTCTCTCTCTCTCTCTCTCTCTCTCTCTCTCTCTCATATTTTTAAAAAATCATAATTTTATACGTACGAGAGAGAGAGAGAGAGAGAGAGAGAGAGAGAGAATCACAGCGGTAATAAACAGTGTCAGCCAGCAGTGAGTCAGTCAGTGTGCGTGGTTAACAAGGCAATTCCAGTGTGGGGGCATCACCAGTTAATGGAGGTGGTACATTCACGTCCTCACTGGCCCCGTAATTAGTCAGGTAATGGGCCTGGTCACTGCCCCATTCATTAGCCTGCCTGTCTGGCCTAAGGGGTTGGGTGTTGGATTAAATGCCACAGCGGAACAGTACAGCCGCCAACAGCAGTTTGACTAATAGTGTACCTCTTGTTGCCACTACTAGTGTACCTCTTGTTGCCACTACTAGTGTACCTCTTGTTGCCACTACTAGTGTACCTCTTGTTGCCACTACTAGTGTACCTCTTGTTGCCATTACTAGTGTACCTCTTGTTGCCACTACTAGTGTACCTCTTGTTGCCACTCACTTTCATCTGCTGGGTAATATTCCTAAGCTGAGAGAGACGCCTGGGCCCGAATCCTCGTCGGGTAAGGAAGCTCCCTAACACCTCTTCCTTACCGACTTATTTTTTGTATAGGACTTGTTAATATCATTTCGTACGTTATATATACAGAGTGTGGTGATATTAGAATGATTCTAGTAACTCAGAAGAGGATGGCCAGGTGTAATAAGCCAATTAAATCGCATAGGAAGAGGTGTTAGGGAGCTTAATTAAGGGACGAGACTAGGGGCGTTGGTATGCTCGTGTGTGGCTGGATAATTGGCTCTGATGTGAATGTTAGGCGAGGCCAGTGAGGGACTTGCGTTATATTATGTGCAGTAGACACAGTGGACCAACAGGCCAATGTTTGTGGCTGTGTATGAGGGAGAGCGACTTGCAGTGGTGATGAGTGAGAGCGACTTGCAGTGGTGATGAGTGACTTGCAGTGGTGATGAGTGACTTGCAGTGGTGATGAGTGACTTGCAGTGGTGATGAGTGAGAGCGACTTGCAGTGGTGATGAGTGACTTGCAGTGGTGATGAGTGAGAGCGACTTGCAGTGGTGATGAGTGAGAGCGACTTGCAGTGGTGATGAGTGAGAGCGACTTGCAGTGGTGATGAGTGAGAGCGACTTGCAGTGGTGATGAGTGAGTGACTTGCAGTGGTGATGAGTGAGAGCGACTTGCAGTGGTGGGAGGGAGTGGTGATGAGTGTGAGCGACTTGGAGTGGTGGGAGGGAGTGGTGATGAGTGAGAGCGACTTGGAGTGGTGGGAGAGACTGGTGATGAGTGTGAGCGACTTAGAGTGGTGATGAGTGGAGCAGTATACATAATGAATCATAGCCAATTATTACCGTGAACAAATCTCCAGCCATTGAAATATTATCAGTGAAGTGTTCTCATCAGTGGTGTACCTGAGGGGGGGGGGACGGGGGGCGGCTGTTTGAAACTGCCCCCCGGGCCCCCAATTGAGGGGGGGCCCAAAAAACCTTAACAATTTATAAGCTTTTTTTTAAATATTTAAAAAAATATATACTGTATTTATCATCCCGACAATCCCGGCTGAGATATTAGATAAGTTTTGAGAATGAAGGGGGCTAGGTTCTTTGCGGGGCCCCCCCTCCAGGAGGGGGCCCCCCAAATCTCTAGGTACGCCCCTGGTTCTCATGTTTCATTTTTCACGCGGTCATTCACTACACGCTGTTGTGAAGAGTTTGGTGTATGTGTGTGTTAAGGTGAAAGTGTAAACAAACAATTATACACGTAACAAACACGGGAAATTCTATGAGCGTGGCCGTGGGTGTGACAGAGAGGTGTATAGGCGATGTTTGTGGCTGCCACCTTGGATGAACTCTGGGATTAGGCGTTTGATGATAGGTGGATGACACACACACACACACACACACACACACACACACACACACACACACACACACACACACACACATGGCCAGTACGACGCTACCACAACCACCATCATCACCAAAAACATACCTGGTAGCGAGCGCAACGAAAACTATCACTGACAATAGTACCAGAATGTTCAGCATCACTACAACCATCACCACAGCTACTGCCACAACTACCACCACAGCAGCCTTCACTTTCACCCAGTCAACCGCAACTATTATAACTACCACCAAAACCACCTCCTCTATCAGTTACAGCCAACACAGGGACCATAACTACCACCACTACCACAGCCACTACCAACCACAACTATTAACATTACCATCACAGGCAGCCCTAAATACCACCATAAGCAACCACATGCACCACACAACAACCACAACTGCTAGCACAACCACCCACCACTACCTCCACCACCACCACCACCATTGTCACACTCTCATCCCCTATTTATCCTATACCCAACACTCTCTAGGCAGGCCAGGTACACATTATCATGATGCCGAGGGGGACCTGAGGCGACTTCTTGATCTTATCTCACTTCTTTGTTCCATTTTTCATTCTGTCCTTAGTATTTATCTGGCTGTTTCAGTATTTAACGTCCTGGTCCTCCCCCCTCTTTTTCCCCTTCCTCCCTCTTTCTTCTATTTTCTTCTGCCTCTACGTCTATTTCTCACACTCTTTCCTCTTTACCATCCCCATTTGCTCTCTGTGTCTAGTCTCATTCCCAAACACAGCCGCCTTAATAACACTAATAATCGTCTAAGTTTGAGTATAGAGGGTCTTGTCAACCCAGCATACCTTGCCTCATAAGGGTATAAGTGGCAGTGCGTGTTTACATTCATTACGGTACTTCTCCTCGAGGCTGGACACGGAGGCTGTAGGCAAAGCACAGGTTCACAACTCCTTATTTAGCGTTGGACCTGGAGCTGTAGGAGTGTTGGCATGCTTAACAAACATTGGTATTAAATTCTAACTCACCTTTTGATACACCTGGAGCTATAGGAGTGTTGGCAAGCTTAGCAAACAGTATTATTTACATCCGAACTCACCCTTTGATCACACCCAGGCCTGCCATTCAGGGGTTTAATCTCCTTCATAACCTTTCCTCTCATAACCCTTGTAAGCCTAACCCTACCCTTCTTGTAATTATGCTCTTATCTGTATCTTACCTATATCACCCCATACGTCACTGCCACAGCCTACAACACACACACACACACCATATCACATCTTGTCCATGTCATCCCGCCCTCTCTCTCTCTCTCTCTCAGCCATGATAAGAGCAGCAAGGTAAGGTGTGATAGGCGGTATGAGTGAGGCTGTAGTGAGGGTGTAAATACAGCACAGATAACAGCCAATACAAAGGCTTACAGCACAGTACTGGAGGGGGTGATAGGCGTTAGCAGTGAACCAGGGCAGATTTGTTTAACCCCTTCAGCCCCATGACGTGTTGTAGTTAACGTACCGTACAATGTGTTATTCAGCATAGCACACCCCCTTCCCCCTCGTGGTCAAGGTATTAATGACGGATAGAATTGTATGTAACACCTAGTTGGAAAAGTGTCGCCAGAGCTGAATATAGTGGTTTGGAGACAGCAGGACTGGCGTAAATAACACGTGATGGTATTCAGTGTATTAACCCTTTGACAGTGATGGTGTCTTGTGTCAGTGTATTAACCCTTTGACAGTGATGGTGTCTTGTGTCAGTGTATTAACCCTTTGACAGTGATGGTGTCTTGTGTCAGTGTATTAACCCTTTGACAGTGATGGTGTCTTGTGTCAGTGTATTAACCCTTTGACAGTGATGGTGTCTTGTGTCAGTGTATTAACCCTTTGACAGTGATGGTGTCTTGTGTCAGTGTATTAACCCTTTGACAGTGATGGTGTCTTGTGTCAGTGTATTAACCCTTTGACAGTGATGGTGTCTTGTGTCAGTGTATTAACCCTTTGACAGTGATGGTGTCTTGTGTCAGTGTATTAACCCTTTGACAGTGATGGTGTCTTGTGTCAGTGTATTAACCCTTTGACAGTGATGGTGTCTTGTGTCAGTGTATTAACCCTTTGACAGTGATGGTGTCTTGTGTCAGTGTATTAACCCTTTGACAGTGATGGTGTCTTGTGTCAGTGTATTAACCCTTTGACAGTGATGGTGTCTTGTGTCAGTGTATTAACCCTTTGACAGTGATGGTGTCTTGTGTCAGTGTATTAACCCTTTGACAGTGATGGTGTCTTGTGTCAGTGTATTAACCCTTTGACAGTGATGGTGTCTTGTGTCAGTGTATTAACCCTTTGACAGTGATGGTGTCTTGTGTCAGTGTATTAACCCTTTGACAGTGATGGTGTCTTGTGTCAGTGTAGTGTTGCTGCAACACCATTATGTTCAGCTTGGGGGAATCCTGTTCAAAAGCTTCTTGAGATGACTATCGCTTGGAGACAGAAAGAATGCAATATGAGAAGACATCGTACTTTACAAAGAAAGAAACAAAAGCTAGAAATAGACAAAATTAACATGGACTCGTTCTGAACTGGGATTCAGACACAGGAAGTTATAAAAAGTAGAGAAACACGTCATACAAAATTAATAAGACTGAGATAAAAACACATTAACATCAGACAACAGGTACAAGCACTTACAAGAGTAATGAAATAGGAGGATACAGGAACAAAGCTACAAGTGAACAAAAACTCACGCCAAGAAACGCAACACACACACACACACACACACACACACACACGCACACGCGCGCGCGCGCGCGCGCGGGAAGCATAAATATAAGCAAATAAATAATCAGAAACAAAAAAGCAAGAACACAGGAGTCCAACTACAGCAGCAAAAACACAAGAGCAGGGAGAAGCACAATTGAAGATACAAAGAAAAAGCAAAAACACCGCAGCACATACCCGGTTCTGAAATATAGATGCCAAAACGGGGGAAGCACATGTAATAAAAACAGACATAAAACCAAAAATATACGCAGCTTTCATACATGGTCATAGATACAGATGCAAAGACAATCACATACACAGCCAGGCATACAAATTGACACATACACAAACACAGCCACACACACACAAAGTCAGACATACACAAATATAAACAAATACATGCGATACAAAAGCAGGACAAACAGAAGGGGGTAATGGTAAGCGAGGGGAACAGATGGAGTTTATGTACAGTAATGATAGGGTGTACATGGCTTACTGTACTACACACACACACACACACACACACACACACACACACACACACACACACACAGAGAAATATGCGAAGGTAAATTGGGTACATAAAGGAAAGAGACATCATACATACACAAGACCTTGTACTGACACGCAAGTATGAATAGAAATACACATGCATACATAGAAGTACATATGCATACACACATACAGTATACGGGCATTTCTCTCTCTCTCTCTCTCTCTCTCTCTCATGAAATATTAAGCCCAATGACAGGGTTGAAAATAGCAGAACAATAAAGAAGCATAAATCAACATTATTCCCACCACCACCTCCCTACCTCAACCCTCCCCTCTTCTAATTCTACAACCCCCCTCCCCACCCTTCCCCTCTCCCTTCACCCCCCTCCCCACCCTATCCCTCTCCCTTCACTCTCCCCACCTTACCCCTCTTCCCTCACTCCCCCCATCCTGCCCCTCTCCCCTCACTCCCCTCCCCACCCTTCCCCTCTCCTCTCACCCCCTCCCCACCCTACCCCTCTCCTCTCACCCCCTCCCCACCCTACCCCTCTCCTCTGATCCCCTCGTCACCCTACCCCTCTCCCCTCACTCCCTTCCCCACCCTACCCATCTCCCCTCGCAGGTCAATTTTTATTAGTCATCCCTTTCATCCCTATTCTCTCTCCACCTTCACACCTCATTCCTTACTTCCTCCTTAACCCTCCCTCCCTCCCTCGCACTGTCTCATCGTCTGACTTGCCTCCATTTTACCTGGCCGGCACACATTCACACTGTGGAGAGAGAGTGAGAGAGAGAGAGAGAGAGAGAGAGAGAGAGAGGGAGAGATCAGTGACAATACGGAACAACAATTTATCAGATCTAATAATTCACAGCACTCGCCAGTCTCACATTTATCCGCTTACAATATTATTGCCTTGGCTATTAAGTTATTATCAGCCAGGCTGCATTTTGTTAACTTACGGTGCATTCACATCCTCTGATTCATAAAGGGGTTACTTCTGACACAAGTAGCTGGGGTGGAGGGTTCAGGGAGGTGGGGAAGAAGGGATTGAGGGAAGTGAGGTGTGGTTGGGGTGGAAGGATGTGGGGAATGGAGAAGTGGTGAGATTTTGAGGGGGTGGATGGAAGTGGGGGGGGGGGTGCATAGGCTGGTGTTGAGGAGGAAGACACGTGAAATCTGGATGCCTAGGGGATGGCCGGGCAAGCTTTCTTTATCGCCTTAGTAAACGTTGTTCACAAGTGAACTGCCTGTTCTGTCATCATCCCGTTATCATATGAATGACTAGTGAATCATAAGGTGTAGTTATACATTCTGATTAATGCTGGAAGTGTCATTTGGGGGTTGTAATTACCTATGATCAATTATTAGATTTGGCAACTCAAATGCTTGAGGCAGGAGGTGAGAGGGCGTGAAATATGTACTCAGGTGCCGTTAGTATATATAAAGCACATTTTGTATTAACTAATCATGAGTTTCAGTAGACAAGCCTAAGGTATACTGTAATGAGGATGTAATAATGAGAGACGGGGGACAGGACTGGCTGTGGTAGTATTGGTTGTTGTGGTTTATTTAATCCGTCGAACAATACCATTAATGGTCAACTCATCAGGAGTTACGTGCTGGCTTATGAGCCTCTGTTTCGGGTAGACACACCGGCTGTCTTGTGGTGACTAGTTTGACTGACGAGTGTCCTTTGTTGTGTTTTGACGCGTGTGAAGACAAGGCCAGGAATATCAGGCATCATATCAACACCTGTCTGACTTGTAGTGCAGGTGTGGCTGACTTGAGAGGCAACAACGGCATTATAAGGCGAGTATATCAAGAATTACACGAAATTAGGTTGCTGGTGTGATCTTGCCGGTAGGTAGATAGGTAAGTAGGTGAGTGAAGGAAGACTTTTACAAGACTTTTTGGTGATCTTGTAGGTAGGTGGATAGGTAGGTAAAGTGAACAAGGAATATATATTTAGGTAAGAAGGATGAAATAAGCAACTTGCAATTATGATGCCCTGGTAATAACGGCAGCCCACGTGTTTGTACAGTGTGTTGCAACTTTAGCATTGTATTCATAAACATTCATGAGCCTAAGTTGTTTATACATTTGTCTTCACTCATACATCCACCAAACACTTCACAACCTAACTCGAGGGAATACTTACGAGAGAAATAAGAAAATAGATTATTCATTACAGTAAGTGCTAAGGAGACGTGGTTCTTGTGAGAAATTAGTTAAGATCCTTTATGAATACAGACGCTGATTACAGTAAGCAAGACAGAACAAAAAGGTTTTACAGGAAGATGCGAAGATACAGGGTGGGAGGAAAGGGAGAGGGGAAGGGAAGAGAAGAAGAAATGGAGAGGGCTTGAAAGGGGAGAAGGAAAGAAGAAAAAGGGAAAGAGTAGGAGAGAAAGATGAAGAAAGGGAGAAATGGGAATAAAGAGAGAGAGATCAAGAAAAGTAGAGGGAAAGGAGGGGATAGGAAAGAAGAAGACGGGAAGAAATGGGGAAAGAGAAGTAGGGGAGAGCAGGGGAAGGGTGAGAGATCATGAAGGGAGGAGAGAAGAAAAGGAGAAAGCAAGAAGAGAAAAGGGGACTGAAGCTGAGATGAAGAAGTGGAAAAGGAAAACTGGAGAGGAAAAAGAGAAAGTGGAAGGAATTAAGGGAAGTATAAGTTGGAGGAAGGAGAGAAAGGATAAGAGATGTGGGAAAAAGAAGAAGAGAGGGAGGGAGGGAGAAAGAGTGGGGAGAAAGAAGAGTCAAATTCCCGATTTAAGTGAGTGAGGAGATTCAGTCGTGATCACTAATTTGGAAAAGTGGGGTCATTTTAACCCCCCTAAGTACACACCCACCCTGATCCTTTGTGGAGAGAGAGAGAGAGAGAGAGAGGTAAAGACACATACCGGTATGTGAGTAAATTCCATGTTTTCCCTACGATGTCGTCTTTTATTAATTTATTCTTGTTGCTGCCAGACGATTTTATTCAGCTATGGACAGCCCTGCTGTGGTAAAGGGAGGGAGAGAGGGAGGCGGCAGGTAGAGTGGGAGGGAGAGAGGGAGGGAGTAGGTTGAGTGGGAGGGAGAGATGGAGGGAGTAGGTAGAGTGGGAGGGAGAGGGAGGGGGCAGGTAGAGTGGAAGGGAGAGAGGGAGGGGGCAGGGGGCAGGTAGAGTGGAAGGGAGAGAGGGAGGGGGAAGGTAGAGAGGGAGGAAGGGAGGTAGACTGAGAGAGGGAAGGAGGCTGATGGAGAGCAAGGGAGAGAAGGAGGGATGTAGGGAGCGAGAGAGGTGTAAAGCAAGATTGGGAGAGAAGGAGATATATGTTGAATGGAGGAAGGAAAGGAAGAAGGGAGATAGAAAGGGAGGGAGAAAGATGTACAGGTAGGGAGAGAGGGATGGAGAGAGCATGACTGTTGGTATGTAAAGAGAGAGCAGGGAAGGGAGAAAGGGAGACAGAAGAGGAGGGAGGAATGGAAAGAGGGAGAAGGAGGTAAGGTGTCTGAGGAAAGGAGATGAATGAAGAAGGAGGAAGGGAGAGAGAGAGGGAGGGAGGGAGACAGAAGGAAACGGATGATGAGAGAGAGAGGGGAAAGGAGGAAGGGAGAGAGAGGAGGAGGGTGGCAGGCATATATAGAGATAAAACATACAAGGCAGCTCCTGTCTCAGGGTGCAAATAGAGTTGAAGAACTAGATAAGAAGAAAACCAAAAGAGGGAGTGAGGCAGGTATAAAGGAAGGGAGGGAAGGAGGGATGCAGGGAGGGAGGGAGGGAGGGAAAGATGGATGGACAGGGGAAGGGAAGGATAGATGTAGGGTGGGAGGGAGGAGGGGAGAACAGGAAGGTATTGTTCACGGTGAGAGGGAATGTTAAGAGAGGAAAAAGTACTCCGGGAAAATTACGGAGGGATCAGATGACGAGGGAGAGAGAGAGAGAGGTGGGAATAAGACCAGTGAGGGAGAAGGAAGGGGAAGGACATAATATTTTTTACCATTGCTTCTACAGGACAATTATACTCCTCCCATAAGAACTCATTAGGTGTGGATATAATGGGTAAATAAAGGCTGTATCTAACCCTACAGTTGATAAAGCCTGTCCCAGTGTGAATATAATCGTGTGGAGACAGCCACAATAAATGGTGAAAGACGCCATTGTATTGATATGGTTAAGAGCAGCAGAGAGACGGCGTTTATTGTTAGTAGAATACCTGAATGGACTCTCTCTCTCTCTCTCTCTCTCTCTCTCACACACACACACACACACACACAGTATACATTTCATTCCCATACATTAAGAACATAAACTTTTTTCTCTAATCCATCACCATTGACGCCCCTCTGTGGCCCCTCCACCCCCACCCCTCACCTGCTCTTCCTACCTCACTATCATTTTTTTCCTTTTCTCCTTTCCTTTCCTATAAGTCTGACTTGACTTTGCCTCTCTTCCCCTCCCCTCCCCTCCTCTACATATATACGGCAGCAGGTGTAGGGAATTTATGGCCATAAGTCCCCCAGTCCCGCCCCTTCAGCGCCCCTCAAATTTTTCCCTACAGGCTCGGAATTCCCCTAAATCACTGACGCGGGGAGAGAAAGGGGAGAGAGAGAGAGAGAGAGAGTTCTACTCCTTTAATACGGTGACGCCTAAATATTCAGTTCATACTATCTCAAACAGACTTTTTTCAGCTTCTAACAAATTTTTCGAGGTAGAGGGGGATAGATATAGACTTCCTAAGCCCTTCACTGCTAGGACACTCTTTGAAGTTGACAAAGAGTGATGTGGCAGTGGTAAGAACAACATTAAGATGCGGTGGTGTGTGGTGGGATAGTCTCAGCACTTGTCTGTGTATAGTTACGGTCAAGGGTGTGCCACGATTTCTGAGAGGATGTAACTTTCCCTTCTCTACTAACACATCTCTCACCCTCCATCACCCCTACTCGTTATCCCATCAACCATGCGCCTTTACCCACTTCCTCTAGACTTATACCTCCCTACCTGCCTCACACACACACACACACACACACACACACACACACACCTGTCCTGCATTCCACACTCGTCTCTTCTCTCCAATTAGTTTTTATTCAGGATCTCACGGCTCTTAATTTTCTTCCCGTCATTCAGAAGAAGTTTTAGTTATTTATTTATATTTCTTTCTTTTTGTAGTTTTATTTTCCACTGTAGGTAGGTGAGATGTAGAGTGAGTGACTAAGGTAATTAATATGGAAGTGTGAAGGTGGGATGGGTAATACGGCATGCAGGCTGGCAGGCTGGCAGGCTGGATGACACCATGTACAACAGGCAGAAGGAGGGCCAAAGAGACAGGCAGGCAGACAAGCAGGGAGGATGAGAGGTAGGCAGATAAGGAAAGATGATTGGAAGCAGAGAGAGGAAGGCAGGCAGGCAGATAGGTTGAGATGAACCGTTAGAAGGCTTCGCAATCTTTGCCTGCCGTCACTGTTATATTGGCTCCTCCAGGGTAGGGGAGAGAGAGAGAGAGAGAGAGCAGCAATCACCCATTTTACTTGACGTACTCATCCATTCGGTTATCATTACCTTCTCCAACGAAGTTATATTGAGGTTATGTATTCACCGTCTGTTTGTGTGTTTGTGTACAAAATATCTCAAAGAGTTGTTATCGGAATTCCCTGAAATATATTAGATAGGAGGGCAATGAAGTGTTGACTAGATTTTGAGGTGGATCTGGATCCTATTAGAGGAATAAATAGTGCATTTTATTGGGATTGGCGGAGGTATGCACTCTCTGAATTGTATTACGGTGCACCCTGTAGAATTAATTGACCGTGTGAGACCGTAAAAGTATTCATCTGGTAGGAAAGAGAAATAACATAAACGTAATTTTATTGGAGTTAGTGGAGGTATGTGCTGTGTGAGTGCTTGAATTCAGACTGGATTCTCTCTCTCTCTCTCTCTCTCTCTCTCTCATGGCCGTGTACCAGGTCTTGTCATTAGGCCAGTTCTTTCACGTAATCAACAACAGCGTTTCCGTGTTCCCTCCGCCATCGAGTTTTTCACTTTTTTTTTTTTCCTTTTGAGAAACACACACATATATATTATTTACTCCCAGATATTTTTTGGTGAATTTCTGATGTATATGTACATGAGGTTACAGGAAATATTGGGTAGCTACTTTTTTCTTCCATTGTTTCATATTTTCTCTCTCATTTTTATTTCCTTCATTTTTTCTAAGTTGTCTTACTCTTTGTCTCTCAATTTTTTTTTTTTCATTGCTGTCTCAGTATCATATATATTCACTCATTGCTACACACACACACACACACACACACACACACACACACACACACACACACACACACTCGCTGGTGCAGTGGTAACGTTCCCTCCTGCCAACTGGTGGACGGGAGTTCGCGCCTCGCTCAGGTTGCGAAAAGTTTCACTGACGAAGTGGGTGGTTACTGTCCCCCTTGAACAAGGGGACGGGTGTGTGCGTGTGTGAAGGTCACAGCCTTGCCCTTAGATCGGACTATATGAGCTCTCAGCTCCCTTCCGGGAGGATAAAAGCTGACGATCACGACCATCAAGTGATTCTGACCGACCCGGTGAATTACACACACACACACACACACACACACACACACACACACACACACACACACACACACACTTCTTCCCTGTGTTCCACACTCGTCTCTTCCCCCCCAGTTAATTTTTATTCAGCATCTCACGTTTCTTCTTTTCCTTCCAGTCAGTCAGAAAGAAGTTTTATTTTTTATTTAGGTTTCATTCTTTTTGTAGTTTTATTTCCCACTGTAGGTAGGAGAGGTGTGGATGGAGTGAGTGAGGAAGGTATTTAATAAGGAAGTGTGAAGGTAGGTTGGTCCTATCACCAACTCTCTTCCTTTTATTCATCAATGATCTTCTAAGCTGTCCATCTAACCCTATCCACTCATACGCTGATGACTCCACCCTTCACCTTTCCATTTGGTTCCCGCAACGCCCATCTCAGCAGTTACTTCAACAAGCAAGGGATGAGGCTTTGGCACACCTAATGTCTGACTTGGCCCGTATCTCTGACTGAGGTAAAAATAATATGGTTGTCTTTAATGCATCTAAGACTCAGTTCTTACACCTATCAACCCGACAAAGTCTTCCACAGGTATACCCACTAATGTTTAATAATATTCAGCTTAATCCTGCATCATCCTTGAACATGCTTGGGGTTTCATTTACTCGGGACTTATCTTGGAAAGATCATATTACATCTCTTGTAAAATCTGCTTCCAAGAGATTGGGTGTGCTAAGCCGACTCCGCTCTTTCTTTACCCCTGCGCAATTGTTGACTCTATACAGGGGTTTTATCCGCCCCTGTGTGGAGTACAACTCTCATGTGTGGGGAGGCTCCCCACATACAGCTCTTCTCAATAGGGTGGAGTCAAAGGCTTTTCGTCTCATTAACTCTCCTCCTCTTACTGACTCCCTTCAACTTCTGTCTCTTCGCAGCACTGTTGCATCTTTATCTCTTTTCTATCGCTACTTTAATGGTCACTGCTCCTCTGAACTGTCTGCTTGCATTCCTCCACCTCTACGACGGGCGCGTAGCACCCGTCTGGTAGCAAACTCTCATCCTTTTTCTGTCCAACTCTCTAATGCAAGAGTTAACCGTTACTCCCAGTCTTTCATTTATGCAACAGGTCAGCTCTGGAACTGTCTCCCTCTGTCTGTATTTCCTGCTGCCTATGAGCTCCAGTCTTTCAAACGCAGTGTGTCCAGGCATCTCAAAATGATCGGATCTTGAACTTGGCTCTATATTGTATTTTGTTTTTCTCTTGGAGGGAACTGTTACAGCGGGCTCATGGCCTTTGGTTCCTTCTTCCTCGCATAAAAAAAAAAAAAAATACGGCATGCAGGATGAGAGGCTGGTAGGCAGGATGACACCATATACAGCAGGCAGAAGGAGGGTCAAAGAAACAGACAGGCAGGCAGGCAGGGAGAGAGGTAGGCAGATAGGGAAAGAGGATTGGAAGCAGAGAGAGAGGGAGGCAGACAGGCAGGCAGGCAGACAGATAGCTTGAGGTGAACCGTTGAAAGGCTTCGCAATCTTTACCTGCCGTCACTCGGTTATATTGGCTCCTCCAGGGTAGGCGAGAGAGAGAGAGAGGGAGGGGTAGGGGACATGGTCACATGGAGAGGGTGCGCCACCGCCATTTTGGTTCATAACATCCCGCTAAATGAATAATTAACATTATCAGTATTAGCCCTGAATGATCACATGGAGAGGGTGCGCCACCGCCATTTTGGTTCATAACATCCCGCTAAATGAATAATTAACATTATCAGTATTAACCCTGAATGGATGCATACTTCCAGCAAATGGGTGATCTCTCTCTCAATCACACACACACACACACACACACACACACACACACACACACACACACACACACACACACACACACACACACACACACACACACACACACACACACACCAGTTCATGTCATTAGGCCAGTACAACAATAGCGTGTCCTTTTCCTCTTCACCAGCGTCGGGTTTTTCACTCACCAATGTTGGCCTTTTGAGCCGCACACATATATGTTATTGTGGCCCACGTTTTCTGTTCCTCTGCTGTATATCTGAAGGAAGTCACAGGAAATGCCGGCTGCAATTTTATTCTTTCTCATTTTCTTTCCTTTTTTCCCCAGTTAATTCTTAGTTGCCTCAGCATTTGCCTCCCTTAATTCCTTTCACAACTATCCGTCTCACTTTCACACACACACACACACACACACACACACACACACACACACACACAGAGTAATTAAGTGAACCAGCTCATTAGCGCAATACAGCCAGGCAATATTTTTCTCCTAATTATTACCACAGCCGTCCAGACACACCATTATATATATTTTTTGTTTCCACTTGCTACTGCGTGGTTTATTATTGACTTTGGGTTAATTTGTGAATGTAGATGTGGAAAGACAGGGAAGATGGGGAATGAAGAGAGAGAGAGAGAGAGAGAGAGAGAGAGAGAGAGAGATCAAAGCCCTCCCTCTTGAAAGTTCCCAGTTCCCAGATGCTCCCAGAGTCTTTGCATGAATTACTTCAATCTCTTAAAAGCTGTTACCATCTCTCTCTCTCTCTCTCTCTCTCTCTCTCTCTCTCTCTCTCTCTCACATGACCCATTTAACGCTAAAGGTTGTGTGTAAGGTAAATAAAATCGTCTGGAGGCAGCCAAGAATATTTCAACTTTCAGCACGAGGACGCATTTTCACTAGCTTTTTCTTTTTTCTTTTTCCTGTCTTTCATTTTTTTTCTTTATTTTCCTTTTTTTTTCTTTAACTCCTGGCAAGTCTTTTTAATCTTATGACAGTTTTGGAAGGAGGTGGTACTATGTCTGCTTGCTAAATGGCCTCAGTGCAGGGGTTTGGTGGTGGGTGGCCTAAAACCGTGTGTCAGCAGCAAGAATACAGTGTTAATATACCAAGGAGGCAAAGCAACACGTCAGCCTGGTGAATATAACACCGTGACTTGCGGTGCATAATACCAAGGAGGCAAAGCAACACGTCAGCCTGGTGAATATAACACCGTGACTTGCGGTGCATAATACCAAGGAGGCAAAGCAACACGTCAGCCTGGTGAATATAACACCGTGACTTGCGGTGCATAATACCAAGGAGGCAAAGCAACACGTCAGCCTGGTGAATATAACACCGTGACTTGCGGTGCATTGATGTGACTTCACTGACGTCGTTCCTCGTAAGCTGCAGTAACACGTATAATTCTTAGGCCCACCCATAATGTTAAGCTTCCTCCTCTTCCTTTTTTTTTTTTTTTTTTTTTTTTTTTATAGCACTTTAGGAGAGGGAGGGGATGCGTTGATCAGGTGTTTGCTGTGAGACAAGTGTGTGAAAAGTATTTAGCGAAAGGCAAGGATGTGTTTTGGGCATTTATGGATTTAGAGAAAGCGTATGATAGAATTGATAGGGAGGCTTTGTGGACTGTTTTAAGATTGTATGGACTTGATGGTAGGTTACTAAAAGGGGTGAAAAGTTTTTATGTAAATAGTAGAGCATGTGTAAGAGTGGGAAATGCTGTGAGTGATTGGTTTCCCGTGAGAGTGGGGCTGCGACAGGGATGTGTGATGTCACCTTGGTTGTTTAATATTTACATGGATGGTGTTGTAAGGGAGGTGAATGCAAGAGTTTTAGGTGGTCTGAGTCTGGTAAATGTTGATGGTGGAGATTGGAATCTGAAGCAGCTGCTGTTTGCAGATGATACTGCACTGGTGACTGATTCAGAGGAGAGATTGAGACAGTTGGTAGAGGAGTTTGGAAGGGTGTGTGAAAGGAGGAATTTGAAAGTAAATGAGAATAAGAGTAAAGTGATGAAGTGTACGAGGTTGATAGATGGTAGGGGGATGAATATAGTTTTGAATGGTGAGTTGCTTGAGGAGGTAGATTGTTTTAAATATCTAGGGTCACATGTTGCTGTGGATGGAAGAATAGATGCAGAAGTGAAGTTTAGAATAAATGAAGTAGGAAAGGTGCTGGGAGGAATGAAAAAAGTGTTTAAATGTCGTTCGCTTAGAATGGATGTAAAGAGAAGGCTGTATGAGGGTGTTGTGGTACCGACTGCATTATATGGGGCTGAAACATGGAATATGGGTGTAGCAGAGAGGAAAAGTTTGAATGTAATGGAGATGAGGTGTCTGAGGAGTATGTGTGGAGTGACGCGTATGGATCGGGTGCGAAATGATGAAGTGCGAAGGAGAACTGGAGTTGTTCAGGAGATGGCTGGTAGAGTTGAGCAGAGGGTGTTGCGATGGTTTGGGCATATGGAGAGAATGGATAATGAGCGATTGGTGAAAAAGATAACTAGATCTGATGTGAGAGGTGTAAGGCTGAGAGGAAGACCACGAATAGGATGGATGGATAGTGTGAAGAGAGCGCTGGATGCGAGAGGGATGTCTGTCGAGCAAGGAAGAGTGGCTGTGCGTGACAGAAATAAATGGAGAGAAATTGTGAATAAATAAGTGATGACGCAGCCCTGAGGGGATATTCTCCCGCATTTGGTCTGATCAGCTAGTCAGGTCAGGTGCGGGTAAGGGGATGGGTATGTTATGATGTGGCAGGGGTAAACCAGCTCTGCTGTCGGGCCCTGCTGCGGATGTCACTGATTGCATTGCGCAGTTGACCCTTGTGCGGTGTGGTGCGGTGAGGATCTGTCCGTTCTCCCCTTTGGGGCTAAGATGGGAATGAATGTGTTTAAATGGATGAGTAAATGGAGAGTGTGTCGTCCTGTCTCGGCTACCTCCTTTTCCTTGAGGGAAGCAGCCTAGGTATATAGATAGATAGACTTACCCTTGTCTTCAGGGTAGTAAAATAATGTCTCGTTACCTGATATACAACACATATGTTATTGGCAGGTAAATATACAACACATATGTTATTGGCAGGTAAAGGGCTAACCTAAATATATTTTATTCTTTACAGGTGAGTGAGGGACGTAAAAGTGACATAAGAGTGAAGGTGTTTTATCCTACGTCAACTCAGGCAAGTTAGCTGTATACAAGTAGTGATTAGTACTCAAGTATGTGTATATTATTATTATTATTATTATTATTATTATTATTATTATTATTATATGTGTCCTTTTGTGAATATGTAATTGAATGATTGCAGGATTGTGTATGAGTATCTCTGTGGTTGTTTATGGGTATGTTTGTACTTGAATTGAGATTATTATTATTATTATTATTATTATTAGTAGTAGTAGTAGTAGTAGTAGTGTGTCTTTGTGTATACTGTATGTAATTGAATGATTGCAGGATAGTGTATGAGTATGTTTGTGGTTGTTTATGTTTATGGTTGTAATTGGATAGGGATTATTATTATTATTATTATTATTATTATTATTATTATTATTCGTGTCTTTTTGTGTATATGTAATTGAATAATTGCAGTATAGTGTATGGACGCGTTTGTGGTTGTTTATGTGTATGTTTGTGCTTGGTTCTGGATACTTTGTATCAGTGTGTATATTTAATCATTTGTGTATGTTTATGTGTAATGTGGTATTTGTGTGTGAAATGCATCTCATGTGTATCCTGGTGTTTGTGTGAATTAGATCTGTAAATATGTGTAACTTGCATTTGTAGCGTACAGTATCAGCAATTTTCCTTTAGTCTTCCATTATGTATTGTCTTCTTCGTCGTCGTCTTCTTTTTTTTGTTTTTTATTATTTTCTTTTTCTTCCCTATTTTCTTCTTCTTCCCTGTCAAAAGTACCTCATTTTATCACTTAATTTTTGCTCTGTGTTTGTCGCCATCATAAATCACCACTACATTTTTTTTTTTTCCTTCTTTTCCCCTCTTCTGTTTTTCACCTTCCCTGATCCCCTCTCTTCCCTGTCTCCCTGTCCCCTAATCCTCCTCTTTCCTTTCGGTAAAAATGAGAGAGGGAAAAAAAGGAGAGGACTTGGGAGGTCAGGCTGGTTCTCGAGTTGAGGCAAGAGAACTTAAGTAGTAGAGAGGCGGGAAGAATATTGAGTAGGTGTGTGTGTGTGTGTGTGTGTGTGTGTGTGTGTGTGTGTGTGTGTGTGGTAAAGGAATTATTGACCGCAACTTTACTCGGGATGAAGAAGTTAACCTCACCAATAAAGTGACTTATTTTACTACATTCTTATTATTTCAGAAGGACTTTATTCAGCTAATTATATAAGTTAGATCTTTATTAACCCCCTCACTGTAGGTCTAAGTAAAGTTTAATAAAACTGATGGTAGCAGTAATAAAGCCAAAATGACGTACTCGAGGTGAAGGGGTTACGGAGCTGTGTGTTTACCTCACTCAGGTACACAAACACTGACTAGTAAATATAAACAAAAATATACACACAGATACACCCACACAGACCAGGAAGATACCTGTGTGTTTCCTTTATCATGCTTGGAGCTGGTGGGTGTAGGTGGAATACACACACACACACACACACACACACACACACACACACACACACACCAACGCCTCCATTGGTAACCCTTGACAACCTTCATCACCTTTGATGATAACGTACCCAGTAAAACAGAGAGAGAGAGAGAGAGAGAGAGAGAGAGGTTAATTAGGAAAAGAAGTTTGGGCCAAAGAGTCCAAATAAACGATATAGTGTATGTTAAATGCTAATGCGGAAGAGTGTAAACAAACTTATGTGAGGCAGCCACTTATCTGTGTAGGCGTGAGTTGGCCCTTTGAATTTGTAGTACTTCATGTGTGTGTGTGTGTGTGTGTGTGTGTGTGTGTGTGAGAGAGAGAGAGAGGTGTACTGAAAATTTGAGTATTCATAATGATGTGAACAGTGTTATATATCCCTCATTATTCTGGCCAACCTTTCCCTTACAAGTTTCAACTCTCTCTCTCTCTCTCTCTCTCTCTCTCTCTCTCTCTCTCTCTCTCTCTCTCTCTCTCTCTCTCAACATACATCATCTTAGGAACTCACTGTGGTCAGCGCTTGTTGGATTAGGGAAGAGGTCGAAGGTTAGGGAGGGTAGGAGAGAGAGAGAGAGAGAGAGAGAGAATTTGTGTGTGTGTGTGTGTGTGTGTGTGTACAATCTATCCCATCACACTGTCGCTGGACAAGGGATGTCGCTAACGGCAACACGGCCCTGTTGATTGGAGAGAGAGAGAGAGAGAGAGAGAGAGGATAAGTTTACATAGTTGGTACATAGACCAGACAGACCCTGACACGCTCTCTCTCTCTCTCTCTCTCTCTCTCTCTATGTAGTGTAGCTGTGTGATGGAGGACTGACTTAAATGGGCGGCCCTGTAGGGATTTGACCGCGTGGAGAAGAGGCACGGATGGATGGGTGGACGGATGAGAGGTTGAGGAGTGGATAGGAAGGTGGCCAAATGGATGGATTGATGGACGGATAGATGGATGAGTGAATGGATAGATGAATGAATGTGTTGGGAGAGTGTGATAAGTTGATGAATGAATAGATGGATCGATGAATGAAGTAAGAAATGGATGAATGGATGATGTAGGTAATGAGTGAGGTGGATAAATGGATGACAGCAGCTTCAGTCCGACGACGTTTTTTTGTTGCTATTTCCAAACAATATTTTTCGATGCTTTCTTCTAACATTATTTTTCGTTGTTATCTGTAAACAAATACTTTAGCTTGGGAGACACTTTTCAAACTGGAGAGGTTAGATAAAGCCTTCCTTTACTCCTTCACTATACAGTAAATCCTTCCTTTACCCCTTCACTATACGATAAAGTCTTCCTTTACCCCCTTCACTATATGATAAACCCTTCCTTTACCCCTTCACTATATGATAAACCCTTCCTTTACCCCTTCATTATATGATAAACCCTTCCTTTACCCCTTCACTATATGATAAACCCTTCATTTACACCTTCACTATATGATAAACCCTTCCTTTACCCCATCACTATATGATAAACCCTTCCTTTACCCCTTCACTATATGATAAACCCTTCTTTTACCCCTTCACTATATGATAAACCCTTCCTTTACCCCATCACTATACGCTGTTTCAATAAAGCAGAATAAAATGGTGTGTAGGCAGCAAGTATACATCACTATAACGTGTCATGGTGTCTGTGTGTCAGTGTGTCAGGTGATCCATTACATTACAGGTGTGTGTATATGCAGGTTTGTTTAGGTGCACATTTTAGTACATATCCTTTCAATGTGTACACCCATGGAACTTATATTATGTGTGTGGAACATTTCACACACACACACACACACACACACACACACACACACACACAGGTCCTTTTATTAGTGGTGTATATACTGGTTTTACACCGCGGTATTCTCATGCATATACTCATAGTTTGCATGTTTTCATTTTAAATATACTGTAGCTTTTATGTACTACACGAGAATATAAACTACAAAATACAGAAATATGGTTTGCTGTTGAGATGGCAGGTGAATGTCACAGGACCTGCTCTTCTCAGATTTTATACCCGTGGTGGTTATCTGCCTCAGTGACCCTCGTGCAGTCGATAGGCATAGATATCTGCCTCAGTGACCCTCGTGCAGTCGATAGGCCTAGATATCTGCCTCAGTGACCCTCGTACAGTCGATAGGCCTAGATATCTGCCTCAGTGACCCTCGTGCAGTCGATAGGCATAGATATCTGCCTCAGTGACCCTCGTGCAGTCGATAGGCATAGATATCTGCCTCAGTGACCCTCGTACAGTCGATAGGCATAGATATCTGCCTCAGTGACCCTCGTGCAGTCGATAGGCATAGAAATCTGCCTCAGTGACCCTCGTGCAGTCGATAGGCATAGATATATTTAAGCCCTGTAAATACCTGGTAAGGCAGAGGCACCTGGTATACCTGTGTGAATATGGCTGGATCCCAAAGTGCCTGTACACGAGTATTGTTAGTATTTGTGAGTGTCCTTCATTAGCCTGTTAGTATTTGTGAGTGTCCTTCATTAGCCTGTTAGTATTTGTGAGTGTCCTTCATTAGCCTGTTAGTATTTGTGAGTGTCCTTCATTAGCCTGTTAGTATTTGTGAGTGTCCTTCATTAGCCTGTTAGTATTTGTGTGTCCTTCATTAGCCTGTTAGTATTTGTGTGTCCTTCATTAGCCTGTTAGTATTGTTAGTATTTGTGAGTGTCCTTCATTAGCCTGTTAGTATTTGTGTGTCCTTCATTAGCCTGTTAGTATTTGTGAGTGTCCTTCATTAGCCTGTTAGTATTGTTAGTATTTGTGAGTGTCCTTCATTAGCCTGTTAGTATTGTTAGTATTTGTGAGTGTCCTTCATTAGCCTGTTAGTATTTGTGAGTGTCCTTCATTAGCCTGTTAGTATTTGTGAGTGTCCTTCATTAGCCTGTTAGTATTGTTAGTATTTGTGAGTGTCCTTCATTAGCCTGTTAGTATTTGTGAGTGTCCTTCATTAGCCTGTTAGTATTTGTGAGTGTCCTTCATTAGCCTGTTAGTATTTGTGAGTGTCCTTCATTAGCCTGTTAGTATTGTTAGTATTTGTGAGTGTCCTTCATTAGCCTGTTAGTATTTGTGAGTGTCCTTCATTAGCCTGTTAGTATTTGTAAGTGTCCTTCATTAGCCTGTTAGTATTTGTGAGTGTCCTTCATTAGCTTGTTAGTATTTGTGAGTGTCCTTCATTAGCCTGTTAGTATTTGTGAGTGTCCTTCATTAGCCTGTTAGTATTGTTAGTATTTGTGAGTGTCCTTCATTAGCCTGTTAGTATTGTTAGTATTTGTGAGTGTCCTTCATTAGCCTGTTAGTATTTGTGAGTGTCCTTCATTAGCCTGTTAGTATTTGTGAGTGTCCTTCATTAGCCTGTTAGTATTGTTAGTATTTGTGAGTGTCCTTCATTAGCCTGTTAGTGTTTGTGAGTGTCCTTCATTAGCCTGTTAGTATTTGTGAGTGTCCTTCATTAGCCTGTTAGTATTGTTAGTATTTGTGAGTGTCCTTCATTAGCCTGTTAGTATTGTTAGTATTTGTGAGTGTCCTTCATTAGCCTGTTAGTATTTGTGAGTGTCCTTCATTAGCCTGTTAGTATTTGTAAGTGTCCTTCATTAGCCTGTTAGTATTTGTGAGTGTCCTTCATTAGCTTGTTAGTATTTGTGAGTGTCCTTCATTAGCCTGTTAGTATTTGTGAGTGTCCTTCATTAGCCTGTTAGTATTGTTAGTATTTGTGAGTGTCCTTCATTAGCCTGTTAGTATTTGTGAGTGTCCTTAATTAGCCTGTTAGTATTTGTGAGTGTCCTTCATTAGCCTGTTAGTATTTGTGAGTGTCTTTCATTAGCCTGTTAGTATTTGTGAGTGTCCTTCATTAGCCTGTTAGTATTTGTGAGTGTCCTTCATTAGCCTGTTAGTATTTGTGAGTGTCCTTCATTAGCCTGTTAGTATTGTTAGTATTTGTGAGTGTCCTTCATTAGCCTGTTAGTATTTGTGAGTGTCCTTCATTAGCCTGTTAGTATTGTTAGTATTTGTGAGTGTCCTTCATTAGCCTGTTAGTATTTGTGAGTGTCCTTCATTAGCCTGTTAGTATTTGTGAGTGTCCTTCATTAGCCTGTTAGTATTGTTAGTATTTGTGAGTGTCCTTCATTAGCCTGTTAGTATTGTTAGTATTTGTGAGTGTCCTTCATTAGCCTGTTAGTATTGTTAGTATTTGTGAGTGTCCTTCATTAGCCTGTTAGTATTGTTAGTATTTGTGAGTGTCCTTCATTAGCCTGTTAGTATTGTTAGTATTTGTTAGTGTCCTTCATTAGCCTGTTAGTATTGTTAGTATTTGTGAGTGTCCTTCATTACCCTGTTAGTATTGTTAGTATTTGTGAGTGTCCTTCATTAGCCTGTTAGTATTGTTAGTATTTGTGAGTGTCCTTCATTAGCCTGTTAGTGTTTGTGAGTGTCCTTCATTAGCCTGTTAGTATTTGTGAGTGTCCTTCATTAGCCTGTTAATATTGTTAGTATTTGTTAGTGTCCTTCATTAGCCTGTTAGTATTTGTGAGTGTCCTTCATTAGCCTGTTAGTATTTGTGAGTGTCCTTCATTAGCCTGTTAGTATTTGTGAGTGTCCTTCATTAGCCTGTGTGTCTGCTTTCATTTCGCTGTTGGTGGCGGTACCTGTGTGTGTTTTTGTCTTGCTGTCATCCCACTCCTCTCCCTCCATCTGTCTCGTTCCTTTCCTCCCTTCCATTCTTTAATCTTCGTCTTTAATACTTCTTTTACCCCTACAATGTCTCTTCCTTCTTTCCTTACTTCCCATGTCCGTCATTTCCCATACCTCCATTCTTACCTCTACCCTCTCCACCTCATATCTTTTTCTTCCTTCTCCTTTCCTTCCTTACTCGTACTCCCAGCATTCAGTAACATCTTGCCTTTGTATTCCGTATTTCCTTCTCTCTCTTCCCTCTGCTTACTTGGTCTTTCCCCTTACTCCTCTCACCTCTCCCCCTGTTCTTGCCTCTTCCTCCTGTCACCTCATAGTCCCTCTCCCCATCCCTCCTTCCTTCTCCCTCCTCTCCCTTCCTCCTTCCCTCCCCAGGCCAGATACTCAAGTCTATCACCGTCACCCACAATCTTCCTCTGAGCTTCTCCCCTCCCTTCCGTCTCCCCTTTTCTCACCGTCTTTCTCTCTCCTCTCACCTTTCCTCCCTCCTTTCTTTGTCTCCGGCCCTTCTCTTCCCTTCCTCTCTTCGGTTTCTCTTCTCTTGCTTTTCCTTATTTTTTCTTTGTTATATACTCTCTCTCTCTCTCTCTCTCTCTCTCTCTCTCTCTCTCTCTCTCTCTCTCTCTCTCTCTCTCTCTCACTTGACCTCTGACCCCAGCTCTAATTGCATAAACGCTGACTACCGAGTTCTAAAGGTGATGAGAGGGAGAGAGAGAGAGAGAGAGAGAGAGATAGAGAGAGAGAGAGAGGAATGACAGCGAGAAATTAAAAGGACACTGGACACTGTACATACATGATTATGAATACGAAAGTCTTCAGTCAACAGTAACTATCTCTCTCTCTCTCTCTCCTCATTTTTTTCTCCCCTACCTTTCCTCCTCTTTTCTCTCCCTCCTATCTCCCTTCCCTTCCCTCTCTTCCTCGCATTCTCTCCACCATGTAATTATTCTTTCCCGTCTCTTCATCTTCTCTTCCTTCTTCCTTTCTCCCAGCCCTTCCTTCACCTCCCTCCCCCTCCCCCTCCTCTTCCTTCCCTCCCCTCTCCCCCCGCTATCTCTCTATCCTTCTATCACCTCCCTCTCCCCCCCATTTCTCTTCCTTACCTTCCCTCCCCTCTCCCCGTCTATCTCTCCCACCCTTACTTCTCACTCCCCCTGTCTCCCTTCCCCTCCCTCGTTCCCTTGCATTCTCTCCCTCCAACACACACCTGACAGACAACACAGTACCCGACACCTCCAACACCCACCTTTTTACTCTCTCTCTCTCTCTCTCTCTCTCTCCACAGTTTCTCCCTTGAAATTCCCTGTGTGTGTGTGTGTGTGTGTGTGTGTGTGTGTGTGTGTGTGTGTGTGTGTGTGGACTAGTGGAATATGCGTTTTGGACATGTGCGTTCGATATGTGTGTCTGCATATGTATGTGTGAAAAATGAATATGCAGCATATGTCTTTTTGATGTGCTCGCGTGTGTGTAAATTATGTATGTATGCAAGTGTGCATTTAACTGGATTACGAAAAGCACCAGATTGTTAACTTTGTGTGTTTGTGTGTGTGTGTGTGTGTGTGTGTGTGTGTGTGTGTGTGTGTGTGTGTGTGAGAGAGAGAGAGAGAGAGAGAGAGAGAGAGAGAGAGAGAGAGAGAACACAGCCTCAGACAAGGACAAATAAACAATCTCGTAGCAAACAGGCAACACAAACACTTATGATGAATGGCCAGGCACACGGTGGTGAGAGAGAGAGAGAGAGAGAGAGAGAAAGATATTACTCCTCTCCTCCTATACACTCCTTCCTTCTCTCCTATACTGTTTCCCTCTCACACACTGCCTCTTCCCTCCTCCTCTTGCTTCCACTTTTCCTCCCACATGCTGCACCCTTCTCTCCCTTCTTCTTTTCTCCCTCACGGTGCGTCCCTCACTCCCCCCTTGTCCCTTCCTCATTCACACAAACAATGTCCATCCCATCTTCCTTCCCTTCCTTCCCTTCCTTCATTCCTTCCCTACTTCCCTCCCCCTCCATCGCTGTCATTCCCCACTCATCTCTCCTCCCTCCTTCCATCACATCCATCACTCCTTCTATTCATCCAGCCTTACGTCCATCCATCACACTTTCCAACCATTAATCAATCCTTTAAGTGATTACCCTTACACAGTTCCTATGCAAATATTAATACACTAGTGCTTGCCCACGGAAATTACACACACACGCACGCACGCGCACACACACACACACACACACACACACACACACACACACACACACACACACACACACACACACACACACACACACACACACACACACACACACACACACACACGGTATCAGTCACAGGGGCTAAAACAACAGGTGAACGACGGGGTTAGGCAGAAAAACCAAGGAAGACGAAATAGAAGAAAACACAGCATTAAGATGGAGGGAGATAGAGGCTGGTAATGAGAGAGAGAGAGAGAGAGAGAGAGAGAGAGAGAGAGTGGATTAATGGCTTTATCTTAATTGGGTAAGAATTTGTTGAGATGAGACCAAGAGGGAAAGGGGAGAAAGAGGGGGAGAAGGAATGTGGGTGTGCATGTGCGTAAGTGTGTGTGTGTGTGTGTGTGTGTGTGTGTGTGTGTGTGTGTGTGTGTGTGTGTGTGAGAGAGAGAGAGAGAGAGAGAGAGAATGTGATGGAAAAATGAGGAAGGAAAGGAGAGGATGAGAATTTGAGGAAAAAAAGTCTAAGTGGAAAGAGAATGAGAGGGAAGGAGGAGGTGAGAAAGAGTGAGGGAGGAAGGTGAAAGTGAGAGGAGATTAAGAAAGGGAATGGAGGAAAGAGAGAGGAGAAGAAGATAAGAGATAGCCTACTTGAGAGAACGGAGAGAACTTATATTAATTTTTTCCTCTCTCTCTCTCTCTCTCTCTCTCTCTCTCTCTCTCTCTCTCTCTCTCTCTCTCTCTCTCTCTCTCACACACACACACACACACACACACACACACACACACACACACACACACACACACACACACTTTTCCTTCAGTTATTTCTCGTCTGTTACCAGTTGTTATTGATTTTCCCTTTTTCCGTTGATATTCATCTATCTATCTATCTATTGCCAGCCACCATAATCCCGTACGGGGTGGCCATTTGATTCTGAGTTATTTGTTTTACAGGGAGGGGCACTAACCTTCCACCAACCCACTTGACACGTAGGGAGCACGTATGGTTTGGTTATATGGTTACCACCCAGCGTTGTAAATGATTTCTTGGCTTACAAGAAACCATTTGGCTTGTCACTCAATGTAAAGCCACCTGTGAAGGAAAGAAAAGCAGTAAGCAGTGACAGGAAAGATGGGAGAAATGGGAAGACAGGAGGGCAGGCACAGAAAAAGAATGATTAAGGCTAAGGAAGAAGTAGGCAACACTACATCAAGTGAGAGATTGATAGTCGCCACCACCTAATCATTCTTTCTATTAATTTTCGTCATCCTTCTTTTTCCTTCTTCCCCTTTCTTTACCTTTCTGTTACCTCCACTGTTCACTCGTTTCTTTCCGCTTTCCCCTCCTTTTCCCCTTCTTTCAATACTCATTCCTTAAATTTCTGTGATCCTTAAATTTTTTACCATCAGAGAGTAAGTCAGTTAATTTTAAGGTCAGGCCACATAAAAGGGACAGTAAGGTCTGTGTGGTCTTTGGATCTCTATGTATCATTTCCTTCATCTTCATTCTCATCTCTTCTTTCGTTTTCGTCCTTCCGCTCTTCTTTTCCTTCTTCTCTCTCATCTTTCTTTTTGCTACATCATTCTTCCTTTCATCCTTTGATCCCTTTCATATATATATATATATATATATATATATATATATATATATATATATATATATATATATTCTCTTCTGTTTCCTCTCTTTCCCCTTGTCATCTCATCTCTTACCTCTCTGCTTTGCCTCTCTTCCTCCCTTCATTTTCCTCATATCTTTGTCTTCCTCTCCTCTCCTCCCTCCTCCTCATCTCTTCCTCTTCCTCCTCTCCGTCTCACATGAATAATGGCCCAGCTGTCCACAACTCTTCATTTCTTTTCTTTTTGCCGCCTTACTGTCACACTTGTGATTTGTCCAGCAGAGAGAGAGAGAGAGAGAGAGAAGGAGGGGGGAGAGGGAGAATTAAGGACAAACTGAAACAAACTACTGAAAATATAAGAGAAAAACAAAAGAAAAAATAGAAAGATCACATGCATACATACATACATAGCTACATACACACATACCTACATGCACACATACATTCATAGAGACAGACAGACAAAGACGCAGAATAACAACATGCCTGTGTACTAGAAGGGTGAGTGTTTGTAAGTACTTTAAAAAAATATCTGGGTACGGTATGTTTTTGTCCATAGGTAAATGTGTTTGTGTTTTAGATAAGGTGGCTGGGTAGGTAGAGATAGTGTATAAGTGTGGTGTAAGTGTGTTTGTGTTGTAGATAAGGTGGCTGGGTAGGTAGAGATAGTGTATAAGTGTGGTGTAAGTGTGTTTGTGTTGTAGATAAGGTGGCTGGGTAGGTAGAGATAGTGTATAAGTGTGGTGTAAGTGTGTTTGTGTTGTAGATAAGGTGGCTGGGTAGGTAGAGATAGTGTATAAGTGTGGTGTAAGTGTGTTTGTGTTGTAGATAAGGTGGCTGGGTAGGTAGAGATAGTGTATAAGTGTGGTGTAAGTGTGTTTGTGTTGTAGATAAGGTGACTGGGTAGGTAGAGATAGTGTATAAGTGTGGTGTAAGTGTGTTTGTAAGTATATACCCTCGTCTCGTGGGTCTGGGAATGTTGAGTCGTAAATCTGAACTAAGAACAAGGTAAGTGGTGTGTGTGTGTGTGTGTGTGTGTGTGTGTGTGTGTGTGTGTGTGTGTGTGTGTGTGTGTGTGTGTATACATTATTCGCCTCTTACACTAAGTCTTGTGAAAATCTTGAAGTCATCCAGTAAAGAATCAAAAGCCGTGTGGAACTTCCCTCATAAGCCTCTTACCATCACGTTGTCTCGAATATTTTTGTTGTGTCAAAGTTTATTGGGAAAAAACACAAACATCTGACATTTTCCTTGACAAATCTTATAATGCCCAAACACCTTCCTTGACAAAAATACCAACCATTGGTGTTTGTTGTGAGAAAGCTGGTGTGTTGGTGGTGTGGCGGTGGAGGGAGAGAGAGAGAGAGAGAGAGGAGGGAGGATTGAACGTAGGAGGGAAGGGAGAGAGGGAAGAATAAAGCGAAGTGACAAGACGAGAAGACAGTAAGAGGGGAGAAAAGATCCCACATCGAACAATGCATTCCTTGTGTACCCTATCATACGCTGCAGAGTGGAAGGAATGAAGGAAAGAAGGGGAAGGGAAAAGAAAGAAGGGAAGGGGAAGGAGGGTGGAAAGACAGCAGAGAAGGGAAAGTAAGTGAAGAGGGAGGGAAAAGGGCGAAAGGGAGGAATGGAAAGAAGTAAAAACGAGAGAAAAAAAGGAAAGGATGTGAGGGAAAGGGAGGGATGGAAAGAAGAGAGAATAGGGGTAATGTTGGAGAGAAAGACGTGAGAGGAAGGAAAGGACGGACGAGGAGAGGAAGGGAAGGAGGGAAGGAATGAAGAGACTTGAGGGTAAAGGGGAGGGGTGAGAAAATTCTGTGAATTTAAGAAAAGAATACAACAAAATAAAACACACACACACACACACACACACACACACACACACACACACACACACACACACACACACACACACAGGTGTAAGAACAAGGAAGATGGAAGTAGGCCTACAAGAAAAGGAAGAGAGAGAGAGGGGAGGAAGAAGAAATCAGAAGTCAACGAAATTAGGAAAGGAAGAATAAGGGGAGACAAGACATGAGATGCGAGGGGAGATTACTGGGGAGGAGAGGGGAGGGAAGGGGAAGGGGGAGGGTGATGGAAGGAAGAGGGGAGAGGATGGTGAGGGTGAGATGGGAAGGAGGAAATAAGACAGAATTAATCAACTAGAGAGAGAGGGAGGGAAGAGAAGGGTGTAGATTGAGGGAAGGACAAACAGAGAGAGAGAGAACAATAAAGAAAGGACAGAGTAACTTGAGACGATGATGTGGGATAGGGGCATTCTGTATCCCTCACCGCTGAACAAAAAGTGTGTGTGTGTGTGTGTGTGTGTGTGTGTGTGTGTCACAAAGAATTATTGATGCACAGAGAAACATTCAAAGCCTCCCTCATTTTAGTAATATTAGGTAATAAGGGAGTATCAAGCCAAGCCTCTCTAATTTTAGTAATATTAGCAAATGGATGAGAATGTCAAGTAGATGAGGTGGATGATTAGGCAGATTTTTTTATCTGTGGGTAGAAAAACGTACCAAGCCTCCCTCAGCTTAGTAAAATTATCCAGCAGAGGAGAGTGTCAAGTAGAAGATGTGAATTATTAGGCAGACTTTTGCATCTATGGGCAAAGAAACATACCAAGCCTCTCCCAGTTTAGGACTGTTATCCAGCAGAGGAGAGTGTCAAGTAGATGAGGTGAAATATTGGCCAACTTTTGTATCTTTGGACAGAGAGACATACCAAGTGTCTCTCAACTTTACTGGAAAGTGACAAGTAGAAGCGGTGAATTATTATGCGACCTTTGTCCCAACTTTACCTCGTAAGTCACATTATTGACCCGTGTATTATGGATCTTCGTTGTTACTAAGGTGGTGTAAATACAAACAAACTCTACCTCTCTGCTTCTTCCTTTATTCTTCCCTTCCCCCCTGACCCTTCACACCATTCCCTCCGCCTTCTTCTCCCCTTCCCTCCTTCTGTGCCCTCCTGTTTTTCCTCCCTTTCGTTTCCTCTGTCTGTCTGTCTGTCTGTCTGTCTCTCTCTCTCTCTCTCTCTCTCTCTCTCTCTCTCTCGCTCGCTCCATTGTTTCCTCCAAGTATCGCTCCCCTTCCGTTCCCCTTCCCAATCTTTCTTCCCCTTGTTTCCTCCAGTTTTCTCTCCCCCTTTCCTCCCCCTTCCAGTCTCTCCTCTCCTTGCTACCTCCAGTATTCTCTCCCCTTCCCCTCCCTCTCCCAGTCTTTCCTCCCCCTGTTTCCTTCACAACCACAACACAACATCACCACAAACCAGCCAAATGTTGTTCTTGACACATGACACGAAAATTGTTATGCCTTAAGGGAGGAGGGATGGAGGGGAGGGGAAGGGAGGAAAGAGGAAGGGAAGATGGAGGAAAATAAGAGGAGGGAGGAGTGTGGAAAGACAGGAAGGGAATATACTGAGGAAGGATGATGATGATGATGATGATGATGATGGGGAGGGGATGAGGATGAGAATGAGTAGGAGGGGGAAAGTAGATGGAAAGTAAGAGAGAGAAGGAATGTGGGAAAGTAATGTGAGAATTGGAGTGTAAAATATGAAAGTTAGGTTAGTTAGGTTTGGTTAGATCTGACTGACCCGAGAAGAGGGAGGGGATGGCTGAGGTTGTGGGCAGGAAGGAGGCTGTTTGGGGTGAGGGTGTAGGGTAAGGGAGGGTGTGGGGATGGGGGTGTAGGGTAAGGGAAGGTGTGGGGGTGTAGGGGAAGGGAAGGTGTGGGGATAGGGTGTAGGGTAAGGGAAGGTGTGGGGGTGGGGGTGAAGAGTAAGGGAAGGTGTGGGGGTGGGGGTGTAGGGTAAGGGAAGGTGTAGGGGTGGGGGTGTAAGGTAAGGGAAGGTGTGGGGGTGTAGGGTAAAGGAAGGTGTGGGGGTGTAGGGTAAGGAAAGGTGTGGGGGTGTAGGGTAAGGGAAGGTGTGGGTGTGGTGGTGTTGTGTAAGGGAAGGTGTGGGGGTAGGGGTGTAGGGTAAGGGAAGGTGTGGGGGTGGGGGTGTAGGGTAAGGGAAGGTGGGGGTGGGGTGTAGGGTAAGGGAAGGTGTGGGGATGGGGATGGAGGGTAAGGGAAGGTGTGGGGGTGGGGGTGTCGGGTAAGGGAAGGTGTGGGGGTGGGGATGGAGGGTAAGGGAAGGTGTGGGGGTGGGGGTGTAGGGTAAGGGAAGGTGTGGGGGTGGGGATGGAGGGTAAGGGAAGGTGTGGGGGTGAGGGTGTAGGGTAAGGGAAGGTGTGGGGGTGGGGGTGTAGGGTAAGGGAAGGTGTGGGGGTGGGGGTGTAGGGTAAGGGAAGGTGTAGGGGTGGGGGTGTAAGGTAAGGGAAGGTGTGGGGGTGTAGGGTAAAGGAAGGTGTGGGGGTGGGGGTGTAGGGTAAGGAAAGGTGTGGGGGTGTAGGGTAAGGGAAGGTGTGGGAGTGGTGGTGTTGAGAAAGGGAAGGTGTGGGGGTAGGGGTGTAGGGTAAGGGAAGGTGTGGGGGTGGGGGTGTAGGGTAAGGGAAGGTGTGGGGGTGGGGTGTAGGGTAAGGGAAGGTGTGGGAGTGGGGATGGAGGGTAAGGGAAGGTGTGGGGGTGGGGGTGTAGGGTAAGGGAAGGTGTGGGGGTGGGGATGGAGGGTAAGGGAAGGTGTGGGGGTGGGGCTGTAGGGTAAGGGAAGGTGTGGGGGTGGGGATGGAGGGTAAAGGAAGGTGTGGGGGTGGGGGTGTAGGGTAAGGGAAGGTGTGGGGGTGGGGGTGTAGGGTAAGGGAAGGTGTGGGGGTGGGGGTGTAGGGTAAGGGAAGGTGTGAGGGTGGGGTTGTAGGGTAAGGGAAGGTGTGGGGTGGTGGTGTTGGGTAAGGGAAGGTGTGGGGGTGGGGGTGTAGGGTAAGGGAAGGTGTGGGGGTGGGGGTAGAGGGTAAGGGAAGGTGTGGGGGTAGGGGTGTAGGGTAAGCGAAAGTATGGGGTGGAGGGTAAGGGAAGTTGTGGGGGTGTAGGGTAAGGGAAGGTGTGGGTGTGGGGGTGGAGGGTAAGGGAAGTTGTGGGGGTGGAGGGTAAGGGAAGGTGTGGGTGTGGGGGTGTAGAGTAAGGGAAGTTGTGGGGGTGTAGGGTAAGGGAAGGTTTGGCGGGTGTAGGGTAAGGGAAGTTGTGGGGGTGGGGGTGGATGGTAAGGGAAGGTTTGGGGGGTGTAGGGTAAGGGAAAGTGTGGGGGTGGGGGTGTAGGGTAAGGGAAAGTGTGGGGGTGGGGGTGTAGGGTAAGGGAAGGTGTGGGTTGGAGGGGAAGGAGGGGCTGTTAGGGGTGAGGTGGAGGGGAAGGGAAGGTGTGGGGGTGGGGGTGTAGGGTAAGGGAAGGTTTGGGGGTGTAGGGTAAGGGAAGGTGTGGAGGTGGGGTGTAGGGTAAGGGAAGGTGTGGGGGTGGGGGTGAAGGGTAAGGGAAGGTGTGGGGGTGGGGGTGGAGGGTAAGGGAAGGTGTGGGGGTGTAGGGTAAGGGAAGGTGTGGGGGTGGGGGTGGAGGGTAAGGGAAGGTGTGGGGGTGGATGGTAAGGAAGGTGTGGGGGTGGAGGGTAAGGGAAGGTGTGGGGGTGGAGGGTAAGGAAGGTGTGGGGGTGGGGGGGGAGGGGTAGGGAAGGTGTGGGGGTGGATGATAAGGGAAGTTGTGGGAGTGGGGGTGGAGGGTAAGGGAAGGTGTGGGAGTGGGGGTGGAGGGTAAGGGAAGGTGTGGGAGTGGGGGTGGAGGGTAAGGGAAGGTGTGGGGGTGGTGGGTAAGGGAAGGTGTGGGGGTGGGGGTGTAGGGTAAGGGAAGGTGTGGGGGTGTAGGGTAAGGGAAGGTGTGGTGGTGGGGGTGTAGGGTAAGGGAAGGTGTGGGGGTGGAGAGTGAGGGAAGGTGTGGGGGTGGAGAGTGAGGGAAGGTGTGGGGGTGGGGGTGGAGGGTAAGGGAAGGTGTGGGGGTGGGGGTGGAGGGTAAGGGAAGGTGTGGGGGTGGGGGAGGGGGTGATGTACAAAAGGCAGTAATATAAATAGTTTTGGTGAGAAAGTGTACAATTGGGAGGCAAAGACTGAACACCAGGTTAGGCCGTATTCATAGATGTTTTTTGTATCCAAGTTGCCTTTGTTATTGCATTTATCTTAATTATTGCAGCTACTAAACACAGAAAAATAAATAAATAAAGGATATATCAGCGTGAAAGTACGACCAAGGAAAATTGTGTCTGCCAATGCTTCACTTTTTTTATTTTTTTTTATGTGTTCGACTCTGGGCATAGGCTTCACAGCCTGCTATCAAGGCCCAGTTGTCCTCCTACATACCATACACCTTCACATACCACCACTTCGGCGCTAACACCCACCGTCAATATTGAATACATGCTAGGGCTGTCTCATACAGGACTGGTGTATTGGTATTAGCGGGGGTATTTTTATGACATGTCGGCGGGTCTACTGGTAGATCAGTAAAGCCTGATGTAATGTTATTCAAATCCTTAAACTGTTCCCTGCCCCAGCGGGGATTTGAACCTGGGTCCATTAGGACTGCAGGCCACCTCTCTACCGATTGATTATGATTATGTTTATCATAAGAATTAGTTGAGATCTTTTGTGAATTCGGTTTAGGAGACGATTGAGTTCTTCCTTTTTTTTTTTTTTTTTGTTGGTTTGTCTGTTAGCTCCTGTTACCTAACCTGCTTTGTGTCATGAGAGAGAGAGAGAGAGAGAGAGAGAACATGCACAGGAAAGGAGAAAGAAAAGTAGAATACTGAGTTAGAGTAAAGGGTGATGTGGTAAGGGAGAGAAAGAAGGGAGTGAGGGAAGATGGGTGAGGGAGGTACGGAGGCGTGGCACAGATGGATGAGGGAGGGAGGGAGAGTGAGAGGGAGGAAAGTGCCTCAGAGGGGAAGGAAGAGGGGAGAAATAAGGGAAAGATGGGAGATATAACGTAAAAAAAAAAAAAAGGGACTTGACTAGATGAGAGAAAGAGAAAGAGAGAGAGTGAGAGAGAGAGAGAGAGAGAGAGAGAGAGAGAGAGAGAGATCTATTTTGGTCTTTTCTAGGTAGTTTATAATAAGTTAGGCAATGTCTATGCTATGTATTTTGTGAGTCTAAGACAAGGATAGCAAAGCTAGAAGGTGGGAAGAACAAGAGGATGGAAGGAAAAGGGTGAAGGAGAGAGAGAGAGAGAGAGAGAGAGAGAGAGAGAAGGTGGGAAGGGGGGGAAATAATTGCAGTGTTGTGGTTAATAAGACAGCTGGACACTTGTACTCGTTGCTTCCTTGACACCAGCCAGGCTGTTTCCTTCTGTCTATCCCCCCCTTCTTCCTCCTCCCCATCCCTTATTTCTCCCCTCCCTTCTTCCTCTTCCTAATCCCTTCCTTCTTCCTTACACCTTTTTCTTCACCTCCCATTTTCCACTTCTTTCTTTCACCCATCTTCGCATTCCATCATCGTCTCTCCCCCCTGTTCCGTATCCCCCTCGCTCTTTTCCATTTCCTTCTACCCCTCTCCCTTTTTGCCCCTTCCCTCACTGTCTCTCCTTTTTCTCTTTCTCCCCCACCCCTCTGCTCTCTGTCAACCCGTCCCTTTCCTTCTTCCCTCTCCCCATCTCTCTACTTTCCTTTTCTCTCTTCCTTCTGCCGCTTTTCCCTCACACTTCCCTACAGTGTGTTCCTCTCTTCCCTTTCTTGTTTTGGTGGTAGTGACTGTGATCTGCCTGTGCTGGTGGTGGTGGTGGTGGTGGTAGTAGTAATCTGAGTATGGTGCTGGCATTGTGGTAGTGATGGTGGTAGCAGATGTGATGGTAGTGGTGATCATGGTGGTGGTGGTGGTAGTAGTAATATGAGTTTAGTGGTGGTAATAGTGATATGAGTGTGGTGGTGGTTTTATGGTAGTGATGGTAATAGCAGTCGTGATGTTAGTGATGATGGTAGTAATAGACATCTGAGTGACGAGAGGAACCTGCACTTTACACAGGAAAAATCATCCAATATATTACCATTATGCCGGGAATCGAACCCGGGACTCTCAGGTGAGAGCCAGCTCTTGTCGTAGCGTAGTGGATTGCTGCCTGGTTCTCACTTGAGGGTCCCGGGTTCGATTCCTGACATGATGGTAATATATTGGCTGGAACATCTGAGTGTGGTGATAGTTTTGTGGTTAATGATTGTAGTAGTAGTGGTGATGGTGCTGTCAGTGATGGTGATGGTGGTAATAGTGATCTGAGTATGGTGGTGATGGTATTGTGTTAGTGATTGTGGTTGAAGTAGTGATGGTGGTGGCAGTGATGGTATTGGTGGTAGTAGTGATCTGAGTGTGGTGGTGGTGGTTGGTGGTGGTTTTGTGTTAGTGATGGTAGTTGTAGTAGTGATGGTATTGGTGTTAGTAGTGGTCTGAGTATGGTGGTAGGTGTTGTGGTAGTGATGGGTAATGGTGAAGGTGATGTTAGCGATGGTGGCGGTGGTGTTAGTGGTGGTGATTGTAGTGTTGGTGGTGGAAATGGTGGTGGTGGTGGTGTTGGTGTTAGTGTTGGTGATGGTAGTGGTGGTGGTGATAGTGGTGGTGGTAGTGTTGTTAGTAGTGATGGTGGTGGTGTTGGTAGTTGTGGTGGTGATGGTAGTAGTGGTGGTAGTGTTAATGGTGTAGTGAGGGACGCTACATTCTTACCACAAAACCCTCCCTAACCAACACAAAAAGGTGTGGACAGGTGTGGGAGAGGGTAAGTGTCAGTGAGTGAGAGTGAGTATGACAGTCAGGAGAAGTGGCTGAGGTGATGAGTGTGTATGGACGTGAGTAACATGACTAACGTGGAGAGAGAGTTAGAAGAAATGAGTTGACGAGTGTGTATTGGAATGTGAAATGACTGTTTAGGAGAATGAGTCGGGGTCAGTGTGAAATGAGTAACTGGGAGAGAATAAGAGAGGAATTGAGTGTGTGTTGGAGTTAAGAGTGAATGAGTATGGGTAAGCATATCAGTAACGCCTTCTTATATTCTGTTGTTTGTGCAAGTGAATGATATGAATAACTGAGAGAGAATGAGAGTAGAGGTGAGAGGGTGTTGACAGTGTGGCTAAGAGTAATGAAGATATATGAACACTGAGGTAATTATGCTTCTTAGATGAATGAAGTGTGTACACATCCACTACCACATGTATCCACTGACCTGAATGACACTGTGTGGTGGTGGCGTAAAGGAAATTAATATATTGTTAGCTTAGTGCTGGGAGTAAGATAGATTGATAGATTAATTGATTGATGCATTGATGGAGAGAGAGAGAGAGAGAGAGAGAGAGAGAGAGAGAGACTGGAATGATAGTAAGAATGAGAAAAGGGGGAGATGATTGTGAGAGTGAGAAAGGAGGAGATAAAAGCGAGAATGGAAGTGAGAATGAGAAACAGTGGGGTGAAAGAGTTAGAACCAGTGAAGATGAAAATGAGAGTTATAGTGAATGAGTGAGCGATAACCCACTAAGTGCCGGCGTCATTAGTGCTAGTGTAGGCCTGAGAGAGAGAGAGAGAGAGAGAGAGAGAGAGAGAATCCAAACCTCCCCAGTCTGTAATATGTAATGGTAAAGTGCCTCTCTCTCTCTCTCTCTCTCTCTCTCATACAAGGGGGTCCCCGCCCCCCTTCAATTAACCCTCCACCTGACACCAGACACTTCACTAGAGATGGATGCTGACACTCCCCCCTCCACTTCCAGCCATTCTCCTCCTCTTCCTCTTCTTTCCTCACTTCTGTTTTCCTTCACTTCCTCCTCCTCTCCCTCATCATCATCACCATCTTCATTATCATCATCATCGTTGTCGTCATGTGTATAATCATGTGTTTCCTCCTCCTAACATTGTGTATATTCACCCCTGGCCTTTCCACTATACCGTATTTTGACTTCCTCTCCACTCATTTTACTGCGGCCAAGAAGGTTATATTTTTGCCGGCGTTGGTTTGTTTGACTATTTGTTAGCAGGATTACTTAAGAAGTTATGCACGGATTTTGCTGAATTATTTTGGTGGGGGTAGAGTAGGCCCAAGGAACAATCCATTAGATTTTGGTGGTGATCCGGATCGTCATCCGGATCCAGGAATTTTTTAAAGGATTCTCTACCATTGCGGGATAGTGGCAGTTTCAACATTTTTGCTTCCAGCTCGATAAATAATGCCTATAATGTTTGCACAAAAATTACAAGATAACATCTGCGTAAGATCCACCACACACTCCGCCTTGACCCAGGTTTGCATCTCGGATTGCTCTTGTTTTTTACTGTACTTCCTCTTCCCTCCCTTTTTTTTTTTTCTTTTTTTTTTTTTTTACCTCCCGTCCTTCCGCCGTTTCAATTAACCCTGTTCCATTTTCTTTTGCCCTTCTTTTATCCTGCTCCTTCTCCTCCTCCCTTTTCTCTTCGTCTTCATTTTCTTCCTCTTTTTTCTTCTTCTCTAATTCTTCTTCCTGGTAATGTATGGTACATAGGATGACTGTGTGTATGTGTGTGTGTGTTGGAACTTCGTAGCCACCATTTATATATATTTGTCACGGGGTTTTTAAAATACGAGTAAACACGGTGTTTTTAAAAATAAATGCTTAAATGTTATTTAATTGATATTAAAGAGCAGGGACAATGATTGTCTTGCTAAATCAAGCAACGATTCTCTAAGAACGAGAATTTATAAACTTTCTCGACAGTACACAGCAGAGACTAATCACTCAATTGCTGTTCATTAGTATTGTAGCCTCTGGAGAAAGTTACTTCACCCCTGACAATAAATAACTAATACTAACATCAGGTTCTTGCTGATGCTTAACTCCTAGAAGGCACAACGGATTTTAAGTTTAATACAAGACTGGTCTAAGTACCAGTTATGAAAGGCAAACGTTTATGCAAGCTAGGAGCTATATGGAAAATAAGCTTAATTATGGAGAAATGAAACAAGAGTTTACATTACATTAAGCTCAAGAAAAAGAACTGTTAAATTTATTGATTACAAAAATAAATTTAACGTTACATTTCAAATCAAATTAATGAGATCGCACTCACTCACTCACTCGAGCTAAATCCTTACGCCTAAGAAAAACACCTTAATTAAACTCTTAAGTCTAAGAAAATACAAAAAGGAAATACTAGTCGATGAATGCTTTGTATCACCAAGGGTGGGAGCACTGGGCGACTGCACTAGTGGAGCTTGGGTGCTAGCTGACCCCTCACACTTCTGGCACAAGACCTCTCTCCGTCAGAGCAAACACTGGACAGAGTAAGTCGTGGGAAAAAAGGGGGAGCAGTAGGCCGCATTTTTCTAACAGTCAAGTGAGCGAAACGCGCCCAAAACAAATCGCTCAGCGGAAGCGCTAATGTCTCACACAGAGACGATCACGTATAACAACGAAAAACTGATTTGACAGAGCTTCCGTCCGAATGAGCGGTTAACTGAACGATAAACAGTGAGGTTTCCACTAATAGTTCGTGGCTTCTCACAAAAGGGAAATGTCGCGAATTTGATTCGTGACAATATTTAACTCTTAAATCTTGTACCAGGTGACTCTTGAGTTTTGGTTAAAGTTATTTTGGTAATTGAAGAGCAGGAACACTGTATGTCTGTGTGTATGTACAGCTTCCGGTGCAGGTCCAACATTCCTTCAAAATAAGAGATGCAAGCTAATTTCCTTTTGCTTGATTCTTGCTGATACACTACCTATCTCACACCTTGGCTTGGTGCTTCTATCTATCTATCTATCTATCTGTCTATCTATGAGTTGTATTATTATAATATGGAGTCTTGACGTGTGTGTGTGTGTGTGTGTGTGTGTGTGTGTGTGTGTGTGTGTTTACAAAGAACCACTTACCACTGACAGTTCATGTCCTAAGGGTTAACCTGTATCCACAAACATATAGTCTCTCTCTCTCTCTCTCTCTCTCTCTCTCTCTCTCTCTCAAACTCCTTTCGCTGTCTCATTATCGCCTCTGTCACACCTGATTTTCACGTGTCTTCTTCCTTGTATATTTTAATCATTCCTCCATCCCCCGCCTCTGCCACACGCCCTGTCATCATCATTTCCCTTCTGTTCTTTCATTATTCAACTTCATTCACTTTTATGATAACCCTTCTAAACCTCTACAACCCGAGGACATTATTATTATTATTATTATTATTACTACTGTATTATTATTATCCTGATTTACCTTGTATTTAAGTCTGTCAGTTCCATGACGTCATATTTATCCTTACTAGATACAAACAGTTTATTCAACGTAGGAAATATCTTCTGTATTGAGTGGATTAATGAAGATATATTCACCCTTCATGTTCCAATAATTTCTTGTATGCAGAGTAATATTATGTAGCGATAACAGCATCGAAATATACAGATGTCATCGTTGTGAAGAGGTTAACCTTTCCATCTCCCTGCCTCTCTTCTTCATAAAATCCTTCCTTACATTCCTTTTCTCTCTCCGTCTTGCTAAATTTTCTTACCTTCTCGACCCCCTGTCTATCCTGTCTTGTTTATTTCCCTGTCCTTCACTTTTCACTCTGTGTACATGCATCGCTCGTTAATGTTCACGTGTTATATTTTTCATTGATGCTCCTCGTAGACCATTTGTTTACCTAAGGAAATCCCTGTCGTACTGAAGGGGTTAATGAAGGCTGGCTATAACCCCATCCTCTATATTTAAGGCAGGTTAAATATGATCTTGTCCATTTCCTCCCATCCATCCCTCCACCTCTACTTTCTCCAATTTATTCCCATCTCTTCATTCACTGTGCCTTCCCCTTTCCTGCCTTACGTCCCTCCCTGCTCCCGTGTCTGTCCTCCTGTCTACCTATTCCTCAATCCCTCTATGCCCTTTCTTTATCCATTTATCCTTAATATGTGTCCTTGCCATCTCATTTCTCACCCTACCTTCCCCACCTCCCTTTCTTCATATTTCCCTCTGTCTTACTTCCACTATTCATTCTCACCTCCCTATCTGTTTCCCTTGCTCCTTCCCCTCATTTCTCCCTGTCCTACCTCCCTGCCTGTTTCCCTCTCTTCCACCTCCCCTCCTGCTTGTCTGCCTCTCCCCCTCCCTGCCGTCACTTAGCTTCAACAATATCTGTGATGATGTTATTGTGCCACAGCTAACAATGCCCACACACCTCTCTCACACTTCAATCTTAACACCTCACTCTCGCACACCTATTCCTTACCTCACTCACACCTCTTCCTTACCTCACTCACACCTCTTCCACACCTCACTCACACCGTTCACACCACAATTAGCACACCTCCTACTTACCTCACCATCTCACTCCTCCTCACTCGACCACACTTCACTTTACACATCATCTCACATTACACTCCTCAATCACACCTCATGCTCCACACCTCACTTACACCTCACCCTCCGTACCTCACTTTACCGCACCTCCCTCACACATTACTCATTCACACCTCAGTCTTTCTCACAGCTCTGGCTCCACGCTTTCCTAACACCATACCTTGTGCACCTGGCTCTCTCTCTCTCTCTCTCTCTCTCTCTCTCTCTCACACACACACACACACACACACACACAGGTGTGGAGATGTTGAGAGTCTGAAAGTCATATAATAAAACCTGTTGGTCAGTACTAGTATGTGTTGGCAGTAGTTCAGTGTGTGTACTAGTATGTGTTGGCAGTAGTTTAGTGTGTGTACTAGTATGTGTTGGCAGTAGTTCAGTGTGTGTACTAGTATGTGTTGGCAGTAGTTCAGTGTGTGTACTAGTATGTGTTGGCAGTAGTTCAGTGTGTGTACTAGTATGTGTTGGCAGTAGTTCAGTGTGTGTACTAGTATGTGTTGGCAGTAGTTCAGTGTGTGTACTAGTATGTGTTGGCAGTAGTTCAGTGTGTGTACTAGTATGTGTTGGCAGTAGTTCAGTGTGAGTACTAGTATGTGTTGGCAGTAGTTCAGTGTGTGTACTAGCATGTGTTGGCAGTAGTTCAGTGTGTGTACTAGTATGTGTTGGCAGTAGTTCAGTGTGTACTAGTGTGTGTTGGCAGTAGTTCAGTGTGTGTACTAGTGTGTGTTGGCAGTAGTTCAGTGTGTGTACTAGTGTGTGTTGGCAGTAGTTCAGTGTGTGTACTAGTGTGTGTTGGCAGTAGTTCAGTGTGTGTACTAGTGTGTGTTGGCAGTAGTTCAGTGTGTGTACTAGTGTGTGTTGGCAGTAGTTCAGTGTGTGTACTAGTGTGTGTTGGCAGTAGTTTAGTGTGTGTACTAGTGTGTGTTGGCAGTAGTTCAGTGTGTGTACTAGTGTGTGTTGGCAGTAGTTCAGTGTGTGTACTCGTGTGTGTTGGCAGTAGTTCAGTGTGTGTACTCGTGTGTGTTGGCAGTAGTTCAGTGTGTGTACTTGTGTGTGTTGGCAGTAGTTCAGTGTGTGTACTCGTATGTGTTGGCAGTAGTTCAGTGTGTGTACTAGTATGTGTTGGCAGTAATTCAGTGTGTGTACTAGTATATGTTGGCAGTAGTTCAGTGTGTGTACTAGTATGTGTTGGCAGTAGTTCAGTGTGTGTAGTATTTGTGTTGGCAGTAGTTCAGTGTGTGTACTAGTATGTGTTGGCAGTAGTTCAGTGTGTGTACTAGTATATGTTGGCAGTAGTTCAGTGTGTATACTAGTATGTGTTGGCAGTAGTTCAGTGTGTGTAGTAGTATGAGTTGGCAGTAGTTCAGTGTGTGTACTAGTATGTGTTGGCAGTAGTTCAGTGTGTGCACTATTTATGTGTTGGCAGTAGTTCAGTGTGTGTACTAGTATGTGTTGGCAGTAGTTCAGTGTGTGTACTAGTATGTGTTGGCAGTAGTTCAGTGTGTGTACTAGTATGTGTTGGCAGTAGTTCAGTGTGTGTACTAGTATGTGTTGGCAGTAATTCAGTGTGTGTACTAGTATGTGTTGGCAGTAGTTCAGTGTGTGTACTAGTATGTGTTGGCAGTAGTTCAGTGTGTGTACTAGTATGTGTTGGCAGTAGTTCAGTGTGTGTACTAGTATGTGTTGGCAGTAGTTCAGTGTGTGTACTAGTATGTGTTGGCAGTAGTTCAGTGTGTGTACTAGTATGTGTTGGCAGTAGTTCAGTGTGTGTACTAGTATGTGTTGGCAGTAGTTCAGTGTGTGTACTAGTATGTGTTGGCAGTAGTTCAGTGTGTGTACTAGTATGTGTTGGCAGTAGTTCAGTGTGTGTACTAGTATGTGTTGGCAGTAGTTCAGTGTGTGTACTAGTATGTGTTGGCAGTAGTTCAGTGTGTGTACTAGTATGTGTTGGCAGTAGTTCAGTGTGTGTACTAGTATGTGTTGGCAGTAGTTCAGTGTGTGTACTAGTATGTGTTGGCAGTAGTTCAGTGTGTGGCAGCCGACGTAGCTCATCTTCCTTATTGATCTTTCATTTTACACTTTAACATTATTTTATGTGTTGTTTTTATTGGTGAATGTCATCATAACTGACAGCAGTAACATAGGGAATATCGATGGGTAATGTGCAGAGTAAATCACCAAGGAAGAGGTGTTACGAGTCTCCAGAACTCCTTATACTACCACCCTGTCATTCATAATAGTGTACCTTGAACACAGATTTAGTTATTGTCCTTCAGTAATAGTAGTATACATAGGAACATTTTTAATAGCCTACACTCAACCCAGACTTAGTTATTATCAGTAAATAATACAACTTTGAACATTTATAATAGCCTACCCTCAACCCAGACTTAGTTATTATCAGTAAATAATACAACTATGAACATTTATAATAGCCTACCCTCAACCCAGACTTAGTTATTATCAGTAAATAATACAACTAGGAACATTTATAATAGCCTACCCTCAACCCAGACTTAGTTATTATCAGTGACTAATACTACTACACATATAAACATTGCCGATATTCAACCCTCAAGCCAGACGTAGTTATTACAAGTGAATAACACGAATATATATGAAAATGGCCAGTGTTTTGGGATGGAAAATATCGACCTTAACATTTGCATGGGTGAAGGCGTTAAGTAGCAGGTTGGTGGGAAATAAGAACATTTATATGGAAATACGCCCAGCCGCCGAAATTTTGACACGGCGAAGGTAATAGCAAGGTTTATCGGAAAATGTTTTCTACTGATACAGGTACCATTTACCTGCAGGGTTTTATTATAATGGTTAGGGGATGTATGAGAGAGAGAGAGAGAGAGAGGGGGGGGGAGAGAGAGAGAGAGAAAGAATAAACTCTCAAAGGCAGAGTTGTCCCAAAGCTTGGTATGGCCGCCACAATACTTGCTACAGGTCATACAGTGTCTTATAATGTTTCCCTTGCATTTCACATCATATTGTTCAGGTTCGTTCCAGGCCTCAGTTTCCCTCACTTTCGTTCACCGTCACTCTTCAGATTTTCCCTTACAGTTTCGTCCAGTACACAGCCTTTCCATATTGTTCCCTGTTCTTTCGCTCTTCTTCGTACGGAATGGGTAGGGTACTGCTGGGTTACGTTCCGCTCCGTACCATTAATCATCGTTCCATCAAGTTCCGTATGGTTCCGCTCCGTTCCATATAATTTCGTTCCGCTCCGCATCATTCCGTTCCGTTCCGTATCATTCTGTTCCGTTCCGTTTCGTTCCTTCAGCTCTGTACCATTTCATTCCGCGCCGTATCATCCTTTCCATTTGGTCGCGTCCCGTTTCGTTCCATTTAACACTACACGACCGCTGGACCTCTGGAGAGAGAGAGAGAAAAGAACCCACTCTTCTTCCAGTCTTTAATACTCTCTCTCTCTCTCTCTCTCCTCCTCCTCCTCCTCCTCCTCTTCCTCCTCCTTCTCCTCCTCCTCCTCTCAGCCACACAAATGCAGTTGGTTTGTGTATTTCTCAAACGCATCATAACTTTGCTGTCTCAGGCAGTCTCTTTAACATTACAATGATCCATCTCTCCATCTCATCCTCAGTCTTCCTCTCCTCCTCCTTCTTCCAATATAATTATCTCAAATGCGCCATAATTTCCCCATAACTTTACTCACTCGTTCATCACATTCAAACTCCAGCCATCCAATTTTTGCGAGGCAGTCATTTTTGGCAGCAGGACGGCATCGTCAGCGAAATTGTCACCAGATTTGCTAAAACACAACCAGTGTACATTTGCAGCGTCATAACTCTCTTGCCCAACACGCCATTGGCCGTATTTATAAACTGTGCCCAGACTAAGGTGTGCACAAGGCTGATACTTCAGGATTTATCTCTACTTGTGCACAGATGTTTGTACTGCATCACCAAATTGGAGTGGATATTGCAGTGAAAGTACTAAGGTGTGCACAAGGCTGATACTTCAGGATTTATCTCTACTTGTGCACAAATATTTGTACTGCATCACCAAATTGCAGTGGATATTGCAGTGAAAGTACTCAGCCAAACACAGTGATGCCTGAGAATAATTAACTGCTGTCAAGACTTGTATATTGCATTAATTGATTATTGCATTCAGTACGGTAACGCGATTTTACCCACTTTAGAGGTTTTCCTTCTTTTTTTTTTTTTTTTTAAGTTGAGGGGTTTGTTATACCCTTCACTAACCTCTTCACAGCATAAATAAAATCGTCTGATAACAGGATGACAAAGCTGATAATTGGTCATCGTACTAAATATGTTCAGATCGTTTATGAATACTTGGCCAGGTAGACTTCGCTAGTTTACACTTTTGTCACCACGTTGCGCTCAGCCAATATTGGTGTAATGTATAACTACACTGCGCCACCGCCTACCTTCCCCCCTCCCCCCTTCGCAACATCTTCACCATTGTAGTTACCACCTCATCAGCCATATTGGTGGGAAATATATCTTAATCCAGACTACACTACACTTCCGTCCCACGCCTTTCCCCCTCCTACTACAACACACTTACTGCCTTCCCCCTCCCATCCCACGCCATACCACAGTACACATTCACACATCATTGTATAGTTACATCCTTATCGGTCATTACAAGTATGATGTAAAATTTAATCCACACCACACCGCCCAACCGTCCCCTCCCCCCCCCATACACCACAACACACTCAGTGCACCTCTCCCCCCTTATCCCACACCACAGCACAGTGACCGCCCCACTGCCCTCGTTCCCCGCACAACACACTCACTGCACCTCTCCCCCCCTTCCCCCACACCACAACACACTCATTGCACCTCTTCCTCCTTCCTGCATACCACAACACAGTGCCCGCCCCACCGCCCTCCTTCCCCCCACACCACAACACACTCACTACCTCACTGCCCCCTTTCTCCCCCACACCACAGCACACTCGCTACATCACCCCTTCCCACATCATTAAGTATTTAACATATACACAGACTGGATATGTGTGTGTGTGTGTGTGTGTGTGTGTGTGTATGAGATACGTGATACAATGAACACACGTTGTATATGGAAAATACATGATACAGTGATCCCCAAATTCTGAGTCTTTTCACATGGCATTACATATATCCACAGAGTATTAGAAAAACTCTGCTGGACTGCCGGGTAATTTACATTTAGTATCAAAAGTAATGGAGAGAGAGAGAGAGAGAGAGAGAGAGAGAGAGAGAGAGAGAGAGAGACGAGCGAGTAGTGTGGAAGAAAATTGAAATGAAAGACAGAAATGGTGGCAGGAGGTGGAGAAAGAGGGTTGGGAATAACAAAACAATGAAAACATGATAAATGGCAGATGAGAGAGGGAGAATAACTATGATATAGTAGACAAGAGGGTTGGTAATGTTAGTATAGCGAGATTTATGAGCACAATGAAGTGTACACATAGATTGATGAATTACACCTTATTACAGGCAGTCCCCGTTTTATGTCGCATTTTATTTATGTTTTATTTTATTTTATTATTTTTGCTGCCGCACACAGACACCTGGGAAGAACTTCTCACTGAAAGAATTAAAAAAGTCTTATTTACCCTGTATTACGGTATTGATTCATCTTTATTTTTTTCCCTGTCACCACATGATTATATTTGACACAGGAAAAGCATTTCACAGTTACCGGGGTTCATGGCACAGTAAATCACACCGAACCATTGCCTGTAAAAGTTCCATTGCCACCTACCGTGTAAAGCTGATGTGGCAGTTTCTTACAAATGTACAGCACCAGTCGTAGGCGGACAACTGTGTGTATAGGAGAGTATTAACTAACAACTGTGTGTATAGGAGAGTATTAACTAACAACTATCTGTATAGGAGAGTATTAACTAACATCTGTCTGTATAGGAGAGTATATACTGCTGCTGTGGTACCGGTACATATATAATAATGCCGCCGAACATGACAACATTCTGACCCCTGCGGCTACTTTAGTGCACATTACTATTGGGTAAATTAGTAGTTTTGTTTTCATGATTTTGCCTTCATTGGCCTTCCTTATATCTTTCATTTATTCTCAGAATTATATATTACTGGTTCAGAAGTATCCTTCAAAAATCCGTGTTTAAGTGGAGATTTGAAATGAAACTAAAACATGAACATTTAATTGATACCTCTGACATGACTGGAAGTTGTATGGTCGTAATACAGGACAGATTCCATCTCACAGAGGTGTTTTAAGCTATTGTCCTGAGTACAATAGTTTTAGAAGACACAACACCGTCGTTATTAGTTAAAAAAGACACGAAGACAAAACAATATGAAAATCTGTGGCAGTGTTGTGTGTAGTAATATATTAGGATGAAATGAAGCAGAAATGTATTTCGTTGATTGACAGTGTGGTGTTGCCGTAACCTGTCATACGGTAACTGAGTTAGTTATGTGTGCCAATACCTGAATGTACTGTATGTATACCTGGTGTTCACCTACCATGTTACTTTATTCTTAACCTGGCACAATCTGAGTTAGTTCATTTTGATTTGATCTAATCTAGCTTCTTACCCTAGCTCAACAGTCTAATCAGATGTCTAATTTAAGCTGATCTAAACCAACTTATCCTAATCAAACCTAACGTATTCTGTTGTTATCGAATCTTTTACAACCAAACCTCACCTAACCTAATATAACCTAACCTAACCTAAATAGTTCAGATCAAATCCAGTCTAACGTAGCCTAATCTAACCGTAATCTAACGTGTCTTAAGCCAAGGCGTCCTGCCGTCACGTACTGTAGTCAGTAGTGGGTGTCAGTAGGTGGGTGTATAGCTGTGGTGGTGGTAAAGCTACAACCCCGTGTAGGTGGTGACAGTAGGTGGGTGTATAGCTGTGGTGGTGGTGACAGTAGGTGGGTGTATAGCTGTGGTGGTGGTGACAGTAGGTGGGTGTATGGCTGTGGTGGTGGTAAAGCTACAACCTCGTGTAGGTGGTGACAGTAGGTGGGTGTATAGCTGTGGTGGTGGTAAAGCTACAACCCCGTGTAGGTGGTGACAGTAGGTGGGTGTATAGCTGTGGTGGTGGTAAAGCTACAACCCCGTGTAGGTGGTGTCAGTAGGTGGGTGTATAGCTGTGGTGGTGGTAAAGCTACAACCCCGTGTAGGTGGTGACAGTAGGTGGGTGTATAGCTGTGGTGGTGGTGGCAGTAGGTGGGTGTATAGCTGTGGTGGTGGTGACAGTAGGTGGGTGTATGGCTGTGGTGGTGGTAAAGCTACAACCTCGTGTAGGTGGTGACAGTAGGTGGGTGTATAGCTGTGGTGGTGGTAAAGCTACAACCCCGTGTAGGTGGTGACAGTAGGTGGGTGTATAGCTGTGGTGGTGGTAAAGCTACAACCCCGTGTAGGTGGTGTCAGTAGGTGGGTGTATAGCTGTGGTGGTGGTAAAGCTACAACCCCGTGTAGGTGGTGCCAGTAGGTGGGTGTATAGCTGTGGTGGTGGTAAAGCTACAACCCCGTGTAGGTGGTGTCAGTAGGTGGGTGTATAGCTGTGGTGGTGGTAAAGCTACAACCCCGTGTAGGTGGTGACAGTAGGTGGGTGTATAGCTGTGGTGGTGGTAAAGCTACAACCCCGTGTAGGTGGTGTCAGTAGGTGGGTGTATAGCTGTGGTGGTGGTAAAGCTACAACCCCGTGTAGGTGGTGTCAGTAGGTGGGTGTATAGCTGTGGTGGTGGTAAAGCTAAAACCCCGTGTAGGTGGTGACAGTGCCCCTGCACTGATATCCACGTGATGGTGCAAGGTGTACAATGTTGACCATACCCTGACACCATGTGGCCAGGGATAGACGGGTGGGGAGGGCAGGGGCAGGGTGCAAAGGGCAGGAGGGAGAGTGGGAAGGGGAGGGCAGGGTGCAAAGGGCAGGAGGGAGAGTGGGAAGGGGAGGGCAAGGGCAGGGTACAAAGGGCAGGAGGGAGAGTGGGAAGGGGAGGGCAGGGACAGGGTGCAAAGGGCAGGAGGGAGAGTGGGAAGGGGAGGGCAGGGGCAGGGTGCAAAGGGCAGGAGGGAGAGTGGGAAGGGGAGGGCAGGGGCAGGGTGCAAAGGGCAGGAGGGAGAGTGGGAAGGGGAGGGCAGGGGCAGGGTGCAAAGGGCAGGAGGGAGAGTGGGAAGGGGAGAGGGTGATAAAGAGAGGAGAGGAAGGACGAATGGGCAGTAAAGTGAAGGGTAATGTTGGGGGAAGTTGGACCGGTGGTGGGGGAAGGTGGGGAGGGGGAAGAGTAGGGGGTTGTGCAAGGGGGAATGTGGTGGCTCGATATCTTGCAAATACAATAATGCGTGAGGTCTTGATTACACACACACACACACACACACACACACACACAGTAAAGCAGGGACAGTTTTATGTGTGTAAATAGTACGTGTGTGTGTGTGTGTGTGTGTGTGTGTGTGTGTGTGTGTGTGTGTGTTAAGTTTCTATATCTCTTGTGTAGGCCTATTTGTGTATGTCAGTGTATGTGCAATCATGTGAGTATGAATGCATCTCTGTGTAGTGTTAGGTATGTGTATGTATGTATGCATGTGTTTATATTTGTAGGTATAAATGTATGTACAGTATATATGTATAAATGTATGCCTGTATGTATGTATGTATGTGTATTGATCCCCTGCCTGAATCATCATAACCCATTCCCTTCCATTTCTTTGATTACATTCCACACTTTCCTCACACACACATTATTTCCTCACCTCCGTGTTATTATAATCTCAGTCGACACATAAGATTTTTTCCCCTCGGTCCGGATAAAATACATAACTTGGGTTGATGTGTGTGTGTGTGTGTGTGTTTTCGGTTATTATATTCACAGTTCGTTGGTATTATTCTTTCTTTTGTTCGAAACCTGTATTTTGTGTTACTTCTACATATTGTTTGTTCCTATATGTTTCTCTGATATTTTTTCTCTAAATCCAAATTGACTCTCTCTCTCTCTCTCTCTCTCTCTCTCTCTCTCTCTCTCTCTCTCTCTCTCTCTCTCTCTCTCTCTCTCTCTCTCTCGTGTGAGACGGTGATTGTATTTTTTCCCACCATACACTGGCACTTCCGATCATTATAAATATTTTTTCATGATAGCAGGGGCGTGGGGGTGATGTTTATGACACACACACACACACACACACACACACACACACACACACACACACACACACACACACACACACACACACACACACACACACACACACCAGTCTGGGTATCGGGTGTCGTGTGTGTTAGTGGACAGAACACACGTGGGTCACCCTTGTTTATGTGTTCCACCCCTCGCCTCTCACCCCACGCCTCTCACCCCTCACCCCTGAACTTTCACCCTCATCTTGCATCCCTCACTCATCACCCCTCACCCATCAACCTTTACTCGTACCCCCTATCCCACCCCTCACCCAGCCCTCATCCCTGTTCCATTCTTTTCATCCTCATCCCTCTCCAACCCCTTTCCCGTCACCCTCGCCTTCACTTTCACCCCTACTCTGCACTCAACCCTCATCCTTCCCCAACCCCTCTCCCCTCATCTTCACCCCCACCCATCACTCAACCCTCATTCTTCACCCCAATCCCTCCCCCTCCCCTGCCTCCACCACCACAGCCAGTCCACCCGGGGTCGTATTCACAAACCCTCCATCGCTGCCTAGTGTGAGTCAACCCATAGACTGATATTATCTGTTTTTATTACGATAGTGTGAAGGCGTGCAGTGGGAAACAGTGATCAAGGGTGAGCATCTCTCTCTCTCTCTCTCTCTCTCTCTCTCTCTCTCTCTTTGGTTTTGTGTGTGTGTGTGTGTGTGTGTGTGAGAGAGAGAGAGAGAGAGAGTGCCAGCTGGTGAACACCGCAGCTCTCCCTGGCTGTGTTATCGACAGGTTTGACAAGTTTTCTTTTGGTAATGGAAGGAGGAAGAGCTGGTGTTACGTGTACAGTGTTGATCAATAATTCTATTACACGTCTGGCCTCCAACACCCTTGATATTAGTCTGGGTGTTGTGTCAAGTGTCGGTCAATAATTCCTTTACACGTCTAAGGCTTAGAGACGCCAACATTCTTTATCCCCGTTAGGTAAAAAATGTAAATAGGTCTTGAACAGGTTGGAGAGTATGTTTGAATTATTGTCGGCGAGTGTACAGTTGCTGACGATATTATCACTGCATTGTTTGTGTGACAGGTGTGGAATTATGTGTGACAGGTATGGGATTATTACATGATTTTTGAAAAGCTGCTTGGACTGGGAAGATACATCACTGAGTTTAAGAAGCCATTGTTTACTGTGTTCTCATTGACCTGTGTGACGTGGATCAGTATATGTGTCCGCAACAGCCATGCCAGGACGAGGACTGTAATCTGTAGACCAACTGTAGATATAGACGTGATAGTCCGTTCCCACTGGTACAGCAGTTCTCATAAGTGTCACACGCCATTACATGCCGCCCCTTTGGCACTAATACCTACCGCCCATATTCAGTACATGCTAGAAGTAGATATAGACGTGATAGTTTGTTTCCTTATGCACATCAGTCCTCCCATGTGCCACACACCCTTACATGTCACCTCTTTTGCACTGATACCCACCGTCCATATTCAGCACATGCTAGGACTATCACATTCGGGGCTGTGTGAAGATAGTTGCCTGCGTGTTTTTATGACATGTCGGTAGATGTTGTGGAGAATCAGCAAATTCTGTTTTAATCAAATATCAGAGCATCAGGCGGCCCAGACATGGAATTAAACTTGCGTTCTTTCAGACAGCAGACCACTTAACGCACTGTGTAACTATATACGTTACCTCTGAACAATATAAAAATTTGTCTTATACCAGATTTTTCTCACTCTTCATTCATTTGCATTTTTCTACTTTGAACTCTCCATTTTCTTCTCTCATTTTCCTTCACCACTTCCTATAGTCCTCCTTCCTATCCGTCATCCCCCTCTTGGTCTTCCACCTTTCTTGTCTCTTTCTTTAAACTTGTCCTTTTGTGTCTTCCTCTTCTTCTCCCTCTTTCTTTCCCATTATCCTCCTCCTCCTCCTCCTCCTCCTCCTCCTTTCTTCCTTTTCATTTTGTTTCTTTTCCTATTTTCTTTATTATTCTCCCCCTCCTCCCTCTCAGCGCCAGCACCATTATTACACCCCATAATAATAATATGTCCCCCACATCTCATCCCACCCCACCCACTAAGCACCTCCCACGCCCACCCTGTCCTCAGCCCGCCCAGTTCCCGCCCAATTTATAGCCCAGGCTTAAAACACCCTCAAGTTTATGTTATTGTCACTTGGGGAAGGATTTTATAAGGAGTGTGGAGGAGGTAATCTGGCCAGAGGCGGCCTGGCTGTGTACGGGCTGACTGAGAGAGAGAGAGAGAGAGAGAGAGAGAGAATCTTTGTTTGTGCGTGTAATACAGTAATGTGTTTCAGTAGAGTGTATGTGTCGTGTGTATGTGTACGTGACCTGTTTATAATATACACTCCACACACACACACACACACACACACACACACACACACACACACACACACACACACACAGCCTCTTTCCTCTGTAATTGGTAACCTAAGACCACGCAGGAGGCAACAGAGAACAGGTTTTGTTGTATCAATTTATTGGTGTATTTCTTTCATTTGTAATTATTTCCTGTCTTGATATATTTTGTTCGTTTTTTTGGAAAGAGTATGATGAGAGGATTATTAGTGTGTGTGTGTGTGTGTGTGTGTGTGTGTGGTATAGTATTAAGCAGTACAGGTTTGCAGTGTGTTGCATTTTAAGAGAAGATTTATATGTCACTGTGCAGCGGGGTACGTATATTCCATGTGTGTGATATTTTTTCCTTCGTACACATTCAGAGAGAGATGGGGGGGGGGATATTAAATTCAAATGGCACAGGTAAGCGGCTTACCTGGCAGCAACATTCTGCTCTATTTATACAAGACTCACCTGCATCTTTGTGCAGTGAACACCAGCCAGATTAATATGTTGTGTGCAATATTATATTCATACATAAATATCTGCTTCGTATCAGACGTCACCATGAAAATAAATAACTCCTTCACTACGATGACGAATTTTCCTTTTAATCAGGCTTCCATCAGACGATATTATACTACTTTAGAAGGACTGATAATAGTGAAGGTGTTTATGAAGGCTGTATACTGTATATCCCCGTCAGTTATGTATAGGTAACACTAATACAGCATATCTATACTCGTTTTATTTTAACGTGGCCCAAAATTGCCACCTGTACGTATTGACTGGTGAGTTGTATCAACAGATTAACACTAAAATATGATGACGAAGAAGTAATATGGAATGCATGGAGAGCTGTAGCATTGTCTTTCTCTGCCATTTAGCTTTGTGAAAGCTTCAAAAGGGCGAAAATCTGGGCCAAGTTAAGGTGAAGAGAGTATAGTAGTGATGGGGTTATGAAGGCTGTGTATATATCCCGTATGGTTACAAACACCAGTCATGTAGAGGCAACACAAATACATGCAATTGGCGGGGCGTATAGGCACCCCAGGCTGGTCTGATGTTAGGCCCAGCATTTATGGCTGGCACACCAACCTACTTCCCTGACAGCATTATATATGGCAGAAACAACTCCAGTCGCGTCATTAGGATTCGAATCGTTGCCCATAAAGCATACGAGCAGCCATCACCTCCGAATTTAATTCCCCCATCGTTGGACTGCCTGACGCAGACCAAGTGAACATTGGCAGAATGTGAATCTGGAGTTTCCTTGATGTTAGTGCTTAATAAATGTACTTAATTAGTCACATATCAGGGGAGAGAGAGAGAGAGAGAGAGAGAGAGAGAGAGAGTGTAAAATATACACACCCAATTGTGCGGCAGGTAATACCAAGTAAATATAGTTGGCCTCTGAAACATTTCAACAGATTTTTTTCCACGTGGCAAAAAGTTGGAGTTGGTAATTAACCTTGACGCACTGAAGGCTCTTGTGAATGACCCTGTCACGCTGATGACCTTACTAATTAACTCAATAGTATAGTGACAACGTACCTGTATATATATATATATATATATATATATATATATATATATATATATATATATATATATATATATATATATATATCCATTAGAACCCAGTGTCCCGAGTATTGGACAGAACTGGGATTTTTCAAGTCTTTATAAAGTAGGGAACCCCCGGGAAGGGACCTATGAGCTTCGCGACTATGAGCCGATAGGCAGAGGGCGGTACGCTTAGCACCGTCGCCCAGCACCCCTGGGATCCAGTGGGTTAAGTGTGTGTGTGTATGTGTGTGTGTGTGTGTGTGTGTGTGTGTGTGTGTGTGTGTGTGTGTATAGATATGGATGTAGATATAGATATACTGTACATATCGGTCTTACACATTTTGGGTTGTGGTAGGTGGTGGCTGCCATCAGGCACTCACGAAGCAGTTTTTTTTTTTTTTCTTATGTTATTAACTAATGGTTTCATATAACCCAGGAAACCATTTGCAACGCTGGGTGGTAACCATATAAGAGTTAACGGAGTGATGTGGAGACTATTGTGGAACCCCTGTTAACTGGTTGGAGAGACGCATATGAGGCGTCCATCCAAGAAACAATCCTCCACAGTCTTCCCCGCTCCTCGCTTTGGCGAGGCACTGTCCACCACAAAAGAACATCGGCTTGCTGCATGGGACAACCCAAAAGAGGCGTATTCCTGCCTGCGGTTAATGGGTCTGCTCGGCCAGGCAGACCGAAATTACCACCACCACCACCGTCATCACTACTGCCACCGCCGCCACGACTCATTGTTATATTCCGTAACGTAATTGTTTGTAAAGGCAGCAAGTAACAACCGGTGCAACAACTGTAGGTGGCTTTTGTCAGTGTGGTGGAGACGATTATTGTCAAGGCAGGAGTGGCGAGTGCCGGGTGGATGACACATTGCATCGGCCACCTTGGAGTAGTCGCAGTATTTTTTTTTTTCTTTTGGGCGCGTCACATCTTGCCCATCCGTTTATTGTTTGTGAATGATGATGATGACGATGATGATGAATTATAAAAGAGGAGAGAGTGGAACCTGATCGTCACATTCAAGTGGAAGACTAAAATACAGGACTGACAAGAGTTACCGAGAATGACAAAGGTTTTAAATGGAGAGAGAGAGAGAGAGAGAGAGAGAGAGAGAGAGAGAGAGAGAGAGAAAGAGAGAGAGAGGATGGTATGTTTACAGCAGCTTGACCCACGATATACACAACAGAGGGTGGGGAGGGAAGCTGTCACCCACACTGCCTGCTCTCTCTCTCTCTCTCTCTCTCTGCTAAACCCCACAGCAGCCACACCAGCCACAAGGCCTGCTATTCTCTCCATGTTTGTAAACTATTTTATAAGACCAGTATTATCGGCAGTACGAGGTAAATGTGGTTAGTGTGGTTGTGGTGGGGTGTGGTGGAGTGTTGTGGTTGTGGTGGAGTGTTGTGGTTGTGGTGGAGTGTTGTGGTTGTGGTGGAGTGTTGTGGTTGTGGGGGAGTGTTGTGGTTTGTGGTGTTTGATGTGGTGCAGGGCCAGGGTGAGGGGAGGGTCAGAGTGAGGGGAGGGGCAGGGTGAGGGGAGGGCCAGGGTGAGGGGAGGGTCAGAGTGAGGGGAGCGTGAGGGTGAGGGAAGGGTCAGGACCAGGATGAGGGGAGGGTCAGGGTGAGGGGAGGGTCAGGGTGAGGGGAGGGACAGGGTGAGGGGGGGGCAGGGTGAGGGGTATAATTAATGGTTAAGGGAGCCAAGCTGTCTGGGGCAAACTGAGGGGAAGCAGGTGAGGGGAGAAGGAGAGTGGAGGGGAGAGATGGTGACAGGAGGGAGTAGGAGGAGGGGGAGGAAGGATGAGGTGCAGGGGTCTGAGAGGAGGGGTGATGTGAGGGGGAGGGTAGAAGTAATGGGATGGAAAGGGAGGGATGACAGGATGGTGGGAGGGAGAAAGGATAGGGAGAAAAGGGAAGGGGAGAGGACATGGGAAGGACTAGGGAGGGGAATACGGAGAGAAGTTGTGAAGGATGGAGAGTTAGGAAATATAGTAATAATACTAATAATAATAATAATAATAGCAACATACTGATTGTTAAAGTAAGTGGAAACAAGAGAGTCAGGAATTTTCCAAAAATTTTCATCTCTCTCTCTCTCTCTCTCTCTCTCTCTCTCGATAGATAGATAGATAGATAGATAGATATAGGTAGATAGGTATAGATAAATAGATAATATTCTCTCTCTCTCTCTCTCTCTCTCTCTCTCTCTCTCTCAGTTTATCGGTGTTTAGTCTCTTCCGTGGGTCCAAGTTTTTCTGATTCAATATATTTTCCAAGTTTGGACTGACGGCAGAGAATTGGTTTGTGTTTTGTGAGGGGGAGGGAGGAAGCAGGGAGGGAAGGAAAGGGGGAAGTAAGAAAGAAAAAGGAGGAAGTGCAAAGAAATAGGAGAGAGAAATATAGGGGGAGGGAGAGAGAGGGAGAAAGAGATTTAGAAAAGGGGGGGGGGATAATAGAGGAAGAGAACGATTAAAACAATAACAATGAGAAGTGGAAGAACATAGAGAAAAGACTGGAAGGAAGGAGGAGGAAAGGAGGGAAAATGAGATTAGAGAGGGAAGGAGGCTGGATGGAGGAAAGATGAGAGAATGAGAAGGATGTTAACGACGAAGGAAAGATGTGAAAGAAAAAGATATGATGAAATTCGAGGTGTGAAGGAGAGAGAAGGAAGAGAAGGAAAGAAAGATTTTGGACGTCTGTGTGAAAGAAGGAAAAAGAGAGACAAGGAATTAGAGGAAGGGAAAAGAGGCCAGAAGGAAGGAATGAGAGAGACAAAAAGAATTAGAGAGAAAAACATGGCTGATAAAAGAAAGGAGAGAGAAAGAAACATGTCTTGTGAATTAATGGTGCCTTTGTGTGTGTGTGTGTGTGTGTGTGTGTGTGTGTGTGTGTGTGTGTGTGTGTGTGTGTGTGATCTTGCAGCTGTGTGTACATAATCTCATTAATAACTTTTTTTATATGGCGTGTTTAGGTGTGTACGGTGAGCAACAGTAGTCGTGTCGCAGTTTTGTCCGAAGATTAAATGTAACTCGTGAAACATTATGAACCGTCCGTATGACAGACGGCGGAATGTACCAGACGCTTAGCCCGTTAGCTTATGTTTTCACCAAATTTCACGACGCGATTATTGTTGCTTACTGTACATGTCTGGAGGTAGAAGTGATATCCACACACACACACACACACACACACACACACACACACACACACACACACACATCACTATCCCAGCCGTGACCTTACATACAACACTTATCTCTGTACATGTAATGAAGGAGAGAGAGAGAGGGGGGTATTGGTTGTTCATAAATCAACTAATTACAATATAAACACTAATAAGGCTAATTAGCATGTCAACCAATCCATTACACTCCTACCATGTAAATACCTTGACATTTGTTATAAGTATATTGTTGTTGTGTGTAAAGTATCAGGTGAGGCTAGACATTATAAATGCCAGGGTTAGATATAGCAGGTAAATATACTGTAGCCTTCAATGCCACCTTCACTATTACCGTAGTATCAGGTGAGGCTAGACATTATAAATGCCAGGGTTAGATATAGCAGGTAAATATACTGTAGCCTTCAATGCCACCTTCACTATTACCGTAATATCAGGTGAGGCTAGACATTATAAATGCCAGGGTTAGATATAGCAGGTAAATATACTGTAGCCTTCAGTGCCACCTTCACTATTACCGTAGTATCAGGTGAGGCTAGACATTATAAATGCCAGGGTTAGATATAGCAGGTAAATATACTGTAGCCTTCAGTGCTACCTTCACTAATTACCGTAGTGTCCTAAGTACAATTAAATATTATGGTATTATCGAGAAATCAATTAAAATAACGTCCTTGTACTGAGAGGATTAATAATTTACATCTTTCTAAACTCATTAATTTATTAACAAACTTTCTCTTTGCAGGTACGGTACGTGGTGGTCGTGTTGGTAACGTTGCTGATGTAATACAGTAAGTATATATACGTGTGCAACTGCACCTGTGTGTGTGTGTGTGTGTGTGTGTGTGTTATGATCTTGTTTATCTTTTCTTTGTCAGTGTTTGCCAGTGTCGTGTCAGTCTTCCTCAGTCTGTGTCATGTCCTGTTGATGTTTTGTTTATGTCTGTCGTCTGTTTGCAGTGCCATACTTGACACGTGCAAAGATTATGATTCTCATTCAACACCTTCCTTTTTACTATATTTGATTTGTGGAGCTTTATAGACGGAGTTGCAAGTAAATACAGGTACATTTTTGTCTTCAATAATCTAAGTTAATCTGAGAGCGTAATTAGTCGTGTGAGCCAGTGGACGAAATGAGTAGGATTAGTGTGAGGCTCGTATGATTGATTGACTCTGTACCCTGTGTGCTGGCTTGTCGGTCTCTTTTCTTCTTTTTTTTTTCTTTTTTTGGATCATTAAGCTTCTAGGATGTAGGATTGACGCGAATCAAATTAGTCTTTATTATTTAGTTGGTTTATGTGAGCGTCAGGGAAGATTATTGATTTAACGTCCCTTCTGAGAAATATCAAAACCGTGCACACGCTGTAGGTAATTCTTGAGAGTTTTTTAAAACTTTGGTAACATCTTCAGTCCTGTGACGATTTTTTTTATTCTTGCTACCTTCAGACGAACATAGTTAAGGAGAGAAACACCTCTTGTGTTTAAGGTGTTAATGGGACCTGTGTGCCAGTGTTCTACTTTGAAAAGTCTCTCCTGAGCTGAGTACATTTGTTTGGTACTAGCAAGGCCTAAATACAAATGACGTACACGTAGTGAAGAGCCTATGATGCTCTCCTAAACTAAAGCAAACCGCATGGAGTAAGCAGGAATAAACTAAAATAAGATGCAGTCCCTCTGGGAAGGTTTCTGTATGGAAAACACAAATTTGATACAATTTTGAAGGCGCAGGTCATTTTTTTGGGGGGAGGGGGGGCAATACTGCCATGATTAAAGATTAGACGAGAAACACACCAGCCTACTTGTAACCTCACCACGTTCCATATCACCTCACCTCACCTTATGCCATCCCATCCAGTTCCATCCAACCTAACCACACCTCACCCCTCCCTTCGTCACTTCATATAACCTCACCTCATCTCACCCCATCCAACCCTACTCCATTAGACACTACTCACTCCATTACACTCATACTCATCAAGTGTAGCCTACCCTCACCCCACACTTCATCACATCACATGTCTCCATCCCCTACAACCCCAGCTTCGTCTGCCTCACCCCACCTCACTCCATGTAACTCTGCCTCATTCCACCCCAACCAACCCTACGTCACCCTGCTTCTCATCATTTCACCTCACCCCACCGCACCTCACCCCACCCCACCTCACCTCACCTCACCTCACCTCACCTCACCTCACCCCACCCCACCCCATCTCACCCCACCTCACCTCACGTCACCCCACCCCACCTCACCTCAGCTCACCTCACCTCAGCTCACCTCACCTCACCCCACCTCACCTCACCTCACCTCACCTCACCTCAAACAGTGTCATTTCTTCGGAATTCTATTCACCTGTGGTTTTAGAACTTGTATTTTTCTTCATTACTTTTTATCGTCCGTAATTCCTAGTGTGGTCATAGTGTGTGTGTGTGTGTGTGTGTGTGTGTGTGTGTGTGTGTGTGTGAAGTTACGTGAGGGTAGATTCCATGTGTGTGGATGACACTGGGTGAGTTGCGTGCGTAAGGTTGCATGTGAGTGTGGCTGTGGTAAGGTTGCGTGCGTAAGATAGCGTGCGTCTTTATTACCTTGGCCTGTCACGGCTCATCAAGCAACCCCCCCCCCCTCTCTCTCTCTCTCTCTCTCTCTCTCTCTCTCTCTCTCTCTCATCGTTCTTTTTCTGTACCCTCCATCCATGTCCTCATCCATCTTCCTTTATTCCCTGTCTCATTTCCCTCTTCTTGTTCCTCTAATATTTATTCTTCTCATTTTCTGTCTGTCACATCTTTCATTTCCTCTCTCCCTCTCATTCTCCTTCCCAGCCCCTTCTAAACCTAATTTTTCCCTTCCTTCATTTTTCTTCCCTTCCCTTCCCTACTCTCCAGTTTTTCCCCTCCACTCCCCATCTCCCCTTCCTTCCTCACCTCCTACCCTCCCATTTTCTCCCCACTCAATCTCTCCCTTCCCTTCTCTCTTTCTCTCCCTTCCCTTTTCCCTTTCTCTTCCTTTTCTTTCCTTTCTTCCATCTCCTTCCCCACCTCTTCCTTCACCTCTTCCCTTTACCCTCCTCTTCTCTCCCTCTTTCCTTTCCCTTTCCTTTCCTCCAGCCCCTCCCTCTCTCTTTATCTTTAATCTCTCTCTTTCTCTCCCTTATCGGGCAGTTGTTCTCTCTCAAATTGTGCCATTCCGTCAGTATGCCGTCTCTCTCTCTCTCTCTCTCTCTCTCTCTCTCTCTCTCACACACACACACACACATTTTCTCCCTCGTCTCATTTCTCTCCTTCTTTCGTTTCTCCATTACCTCTTCTTTCCTTTCCCTCACCTTCACTAGTCTCTCCCTTTTCCTCTCCCTATTTTCAATCATCTGCCTTGCTGGTAATCCTCCCTTCCTTTCAATCCCTCCTTTCCTGTTTCTCTTCCTCTCCCTCCCTCCCTTCATATTTCTCTCTCTTTCCTTCAGGGCTTCCTTCTCCTCCCTCTGGTTTTCCCCTCCCTCTCTCCCTTCCTCCTTCCCCACTCCCATCCCTTTCTCTCCCCTCTCTCCCGTCTCCCTCCCCTCCCTCAAATTCTCTCTTCCCCTCTGTATTAATTGCCAGCATCACCCCTTCAATCTGTGATCCATTCCGCTGCCTTTACTGTTACATTCATGACCCATCCCCTCCCCTCCCCTCTTCTCCCCTCCTTCCCCTCTTCTCCTCACTTTCCTTTCCACCCCATCCTCTCTCTTATTTTTTTCATTTTTTCTCCTCTTCTCTTCACCTTCTTTCCCACGCCTTCTTTTCCCTCCTTTCCTGTCTCCCTCCCTTCCCTCTCTCCCTTCCTTCTCCCCTCTCCGCCCCTTCAGTCGCCTCTCCTCCCCTCCCCTCAACTATCTTTCCTCTCATTTCCTTCTCTTATCTCCCTTCCTCTCCCCTTCCCTCCCCTCCTCTTCCCCCACAGTCGTTGTATTATATCTCTTATCTCCCCTTCCTTCCCATTCCCTCTCTTACTCTTCCGCTCCCCTTTCATCTAAATTCATTTCTCTCTCTTCCTTTACTCCCACTGCCTCTTTCCCTTCCTTCTGTTTCCTTCCTTTCTCCGATGTTCATACTGGCTTCTCTCCATCTACCTACTCCCTCCCCATCCCTCCCCCTCCTCCTTATTCCATTCCTCCCTCCCTCTCCTTCTTACCCCCCTCCCGTCCCTCCTCTTCCTCCTCCCTCCCACTTAATTTTCCATCACTCTTTCCATACAGTCATTAATCTCTCCCTCTCTCTCCTCCCTCACCACCTCCTTACCCCTACTTCCCCCCTTTCCTCCCCCTGTCCTCTTTACCTCCTTCCTACTCCTTTACCACTTCCTTCCTTCCTTGTAATCTCTCACTACATCTCCTCTCCCTCTTCCTTCCCCCCTCCTTCCCTCCCATCTTCCCCATCTTCCCTCACCACCTCTCTTCATCCTCAGTTTCTTTCACTTTCCCTCCATTTTCTTTTCTTCCTCCATCCCCATCACTTCTTCCTCACTGTTTCCTTCCTCTTACATCCTCTTTCCCCTCCTTCCTTTCCCTCCTTCTCCTTTACTTCCTCACTACCCCTCTCATTCATCCATCTTTCTCCCTCCTTCCCTCTCTCCTCCTTCACCACCTCCTTACCTCTTCCTCCCTGCCCACTTGCTCCTTTACCTCTTCTTTCCTCTTGATCGCTCTTATGTGGCTTCTTTTTCCTTCTTCCTTCCCTCCCTCCTTTTTTTCCTTCCTCTTATTCCCTCACCATTTATTTATTCCATCCATCCCCAGTTTCTTTCCTTCCATATTCCCCTCTTTTCCTACCTATTTTCCTCTTCTCTCTCTCTCTCTCTCTCTCTCTCTCTCTCTCTCTCTCTCTCTCTCTTCCCCTTCCTCGTCACCACATCCTCTCTTCCCTTTCCCTCTCTTTCTCTTCCCGTCCCGGTCTCCTCTCTCATCCTTCGTCTTCTCTCCCTCTTCTCCGTCGCTTCTTTCCTTCCTTTCTCTTTCACTTTCTCTCCCTTCCGTCTCTCTATTTCTCCCTCTTCCTCTTCTACTCCCCTCCCTCCCTGCCTCCCTCCCCTCCTTCTCTTTCCTTCTTGCTATTAACATGAAACACAACCTCATCAATTTGTGGCCAATTTCCCTATCTTTATTGTCTGACCCCCTCCCCTCCATCCTCTCTCTCTCTCTGTCCATCTCTCTCCCGTCTCTCTCTCTCTCTCTCTCTCTCTCTCTCTCTCTCTGTTTGTATGGTATATGTGTGTGTGTGTGTGTGTGTGTGTGTGTGTGTGTGTGTGTGTGAGAGAGAGAGAGAGCGATAGTCGATGAAGAAATCTAAAACCAACAAAACCAGCCAAAACCCGAACGAAAAAGCCGCGATGGACCAAAAACTTGGCCTCACTCCAGGCCAGACCAAAAGACGACCCCCTTTGACACTTGATGGTAGTGCAGTGAAACAGGCAGTCAAGAGGCCAAGAACAAAAAAGTGAAGGGTAATTACAGCGTTTGTACCAGGGAGACCAAATGGCGTCACACGAGAGCAGGAATTTTACCAAACTGCAAATGGACTGGCGTGGTGAACAGATTTTTGGCGATTTTAAGAGTTTGAGTTTTTAGTTTAGGTTCAGAGAGAGAGAGAGAAAGAGAGAGAGAGAGAGAGAGAGAGAGAGAGTAAAATCCTGTGTGGGTGTGGGTTGGGGTGGGGTGTGTTGGATAGAAGTGTAGGGTAGGAAAGGTGTGGAGAATTAATGAGTGAACCACCTGAGAATGACAGGAAGGTGAAAGAATAGTAGGTGACTGAAACGGGTAATGGATTATGAGGAAGGAGGATGGAGTAGTGGAAGGAATTGCCCTACATCATCATCATCATCATCATCATCATTATTATCATCATCATCGTCATCATCATCGTTTTATTCTGTTGTAAATATATTGAGTGAGGTAGAATCTAGAAACAAAGACAGGTACAAGTGGGTAACCTGTCAGCAGTGTGCTTAGTAAAATGTACATAAAAATGGAAATACCGATACATTCATCTCTCTCTCTCTCTCTCTCTCTCTCTCTCTCTCTCTCTCTCTCACCAGTTGGAATCTAAAATTTGCTGATATTTTGCCGCCACCACAACAAACCTTTTCCTGTTTGCTTAATCTTTACACTCCACCCGAGATGCTGTTCCACCACAACACCACCACATTTACCACACAGTTAACCCCCTCATGCTGGCCACAACTCTAATATTGTATTATAAATTATATTATTTATGTAGTTAGTACAGCACACCAATACTGCTAGCTTTCAACCCTCTCATGCTGGCCGCAACTCTTATTATTTTACATCAGTAAGCGCCACATGGTTTTATTGATGTCAGTGATGCCAGCCTGGGAGTGTTAATACTGTCATGTTTAACCCCCGCATGGTGGCAACAACTCTAGTATTGTATCTCAGCTAAAGCCACAAGTTTTATGTTCATCTGAGACTTACTTATAAGAGCCTGAGAGTGTTAATATTGTCAGCATTAACCCTTTCATGGTGTGAACAACTAACGCCGGACAATTATATTCAGGTGAGGGTGAGGTATAGGAGGAAGAGAGTATTAATGTCACCTTATTGTTGTTACATTTACCACAGAATAACAACGACACAATTGTGTAAGTGTAGCCACATTTACCACATATTAACCACACAGCATTCTTGTATAGTTTTATCACACACACACACACACACACACACACACACACACACACACACACACACACACACACACACACACACACACACACACACACACACATTTTATGAGTCACCCACCAAATACTTGTTGTCTGGACACGTTCACCACAAAACTCACCACCACCACCACCACCACCACCACCACACCACAATTTGCCACATTCCGCCAACATTTTCCACACAATTTAACCACACCATACCACCACACTCCAGGATTTCTACCACATAGATTTTAGCCACAGCCACACCACAGCAGCACAACTCTGCCTGTCTGTGTTAATTTGTTATGGGAAGGACGATGCGTATTTCAGCGGAAGAAAGTGTAGAGGAGGATGGTGAGAGGAGAGTGTAGACAGTACCAGGATGCAGATAGATAGATGGATAGATTGAGAGAGAGAGAGAGAGAGAGAGAGAGAGAGAGAGAGAGAGAGAGAGAGAGAGAGAGGAGGCTGAGATGGGAAAGACGAAAGGTAAAGGGTGTAGTTTATGAGTTGATAGTAGAGAGTAAACTAACGAAAATGTGTGTGTGAGAGAGAGAGAGAGAGAGAGAGAGAGAGAGAGAGAGAGAGAGAGAGAGAGAGAGAGAGAGAGAGAAGAGAAAGTCAGAGGAAAGTGTAGACAGTACCAGGATGCAGATAGATAGATGGATATTTTGAGAGAGAGAGAGAGAGAGAGAGAGAGAGAGAGAGAGAGAGAGAGAGAGAGGAGGCTGAGATGGGAAAGGTAAAGGGTGAAATTTATGAGTTAATAGTAAACTAACGAAAATGTAAGAGAGAGAGAGAGAAGAGAGAAAGTCAGAATTTAAATTGAAGAGATACTGGAGGTGGAGCCAGGCAGTTTCCCTGCCATAAGTGTATATAATCCCTGTGTTTAGGTGAGAGAGAGAGAGAGAGAGAGAGAGAGAGACACACACACACACACACCTCAGCGACTAA
>NC_137003.1:1202944-1237944 GCF_032717465.1 Coenobita brevimanus
GAAATGACAGGAAGGTTGGGAATGGAACACACACACACACACACACACACACACACACACAGGAAACGTCAACAGTTCCTACGTGAGAGTCGAGTTACTTCCTGGTCAGGGGACGAGTTTTACCCACCCCACCCTACCCCACGCACCCCACCTCTCACCACACCCCACCCACTTACACCACCCCACCCCACCCACTTACACCACCCCACCCCACTCATCCCACTCCACTCACCCCGTCCCACCCACTTACACTACCCCACCCCACCCACTTACACCACCCCATCCCACTCACCCCACTCCACTTACACCATCCCACCCCACTCCATTCGTCTCATTCATCCCACCCCACCCCTCTCACTCCACCTTACTACTCCACTCATCTCACCCCACCTTGGTCACCCAGTACTCCTGCGTGCACCAAATGGCACCACACCTTCACATGCCACCACTTGTACACTAATACCGTACCGTCCATACTGAATACATCCTAAGGACTGTCTCACTGAGGGCCTCTTAACCCCTTGAGTCCAACGACGTGTTTTGGTATTATATTCTTATTTCTACAGATGAGTTTGTTCAGCTTAGGAGATACTTTTCAAACTAGGGATGTTAGATGTAGTTTCTCTCTCTTTTTCTCTCTCTCTCTCTCTCTCATTCGAAAAACCCCTCCTAGGCTGAATAAAATCGTCTGGAGACAACAAAACATAATACACTAAGGAAAACGTGATGGTAGTGAAGGGTTAAGCTTAATTAGGTCACCTGGCGACACCTGTAATTAACCCCAAGGTATTAGCGTAGTAAAGGTGTTAATTATGGTGGGGTATTAACCCCAAGGTATTAGTGTAGTAAAGGTATTAATTATGGTGGGGCATTATTCGGTGCAGGTGTTATCCCTGAGGTGTGATGGTGTTAATTATGGTGGGGTATTATTCGGTGCAGGTGTTATCCCTGAGGTGTGATGGTGTTAATTATGGTGGGGTATTATTCGGTGCAGGTGTTATCCCTGAGGTGTGATGGTGTTAATTATGGTGGGGTATTATTCGGTGCAGGTGTTATCCCTGAGGTGTGAAGGTGTTAATTATGGTGGGGTATTATTCGGTGCAGGTGTTATCCCTGAGGTGTGATGGTGTTAATTATGGTGAGGTATTATTCGGTGCAGGTGTTATCCCTGAGGTGTGATGGTGTTAATTATGGTGGGGTATTATTCGGTGCAGGTGTTATCCCTGAGGTGTGATGGTGTTAATTATGGTGGGGTATTATTCGGTGCAGGTGTTATCCCTGAGGTGTGATGGTGTTAATTATGGTGGGGTATTATTCGGTGCAGGTGTTATCCCTGAGGTGTGATGGTGTTAATTATGGTGGGGTATTACTCGGTGCAGGTGTTATGCCTGTGGTGTGATGGTATAAACTCATTGATAATTACATGGTGTCAGATCAGGCATTATATTATTGCTAGGATTATATTATGACAATTATAATCCCTGGCTTTGATGGCTGGCTGAATGTAATTATCACTTGACACGCATTGAACCCTTTGGCTGCTGTGGGTGGGTTTGGGTATTTTATTAAGGCCAACACCACAATATTGGCTTCAACGGAGACAAATACCAGCAGTAAAAGCCTTCCTATAGCATCTCAAGTAACCCTTTCCCTGACACTGATACACCTACCAATTAGCCTTAGAAAAACACTACACCATTTAGTTTTACAAGCCTTGGCAGACTGAAATATCTCCTGCTTGAACAGAAATAGGTTTATTTATGGAGCCTCTCAGTGTTTGGATTTCTCTGAATTGGACAAATACTTGCATTACTTTGTGTTATTCTGTTGTCTCATTCTCCTCTCTTCCTTTCTTCTCCATTCTATCTTCTCTTCCCCTCCCCCCCCCCGATTCTTTCACTTTTATCAGTTCTCTCCCATCGTCTCTCCTCTCACTTCCCTTCTCTTCCCTCCTCTCCCCTCCGTACATCTGTCTTCCGTGTCTTCTCTTCCCTCTTGGCTTTTTCTCCTCTTTTCTCATCCCTGTTCTTTCCTCCATTCCTCTCCTATTCTCTCTTCTCCCCTTCATTCCTTTCTTCTCTTTACCTCCCCTCCCCGCGCCTCCTCTTCTCTCCTCTCCTCTCCCCCCTCTTCTCACCTCAACAATGGCTGGTCTCCTCATCCCAAACCTGCCTCTTCCCTCACACACATTTTTCAAAATTTATCGAAATGGTTCCTGTAAATTTACATACACATAGGTGAATTTACGTACACACAAAGGTGGCGTGTATGTATGTTATGTATGAATGTATGTATGTATGGATAGGCTTGGTTATGTGTATTTGCGTTTAGTATAGAGGAAATTTGTGTAGGTGATACACACACACACACACACACACACACACACACACACACACACACACAAAGGAAGGGGAAAATACGACCTGATGCTTCCAAAGGGGGATTGAACCAGAGACTCTCAGTGTGGTGGTGGTGGTGGTAGATTGTGGTAGTTGTGGTGGAGGTTGTAGTAGTTCTGGTGGGTGGTGGTGGTAGATTGTGGTAGTTGTGGTGTAGGTTGTAGTAGTTCTGGTGGGTGGTGGTGGTAGATTGTGGTAGTTGTGGTGGAGGTTGTAGTAGTTCTGGTGGGTGGTGGTGGTAGATTGTGGTAGTTGTGGTGGTGGTAGCTGGTGTTTTGAGTTATGAATGTGGTAGGTAGTGTGGTGGGGGGGGGGTAGCTGTGGGAGTGACTAATGGAGATAGTGGTGGTGGGGGTGGGGATGGTAGTAACAGCATCTTTGAGTGGTAGCTTAATAGGTAAATAATCTCTGTTGTTGTAGAGGTGGTTGTGGCTGTGGTATTTGTGGTTGTTGTGATGGTAGTAGTAGTGTTTGTGATAGTTGGTAGTGGTAGTTAATGGTGGTTGCTTTTCATTATTATCAGGGCTGACAGACTATGTTAAATTTACACACACACACACACACACACACACACACACACACACTAGCTACATAAATCACACAAGCAATTTTTTCAACAATCTCTCGCAAAAATATACGTTCATTGTGCACTTTTAATTTGCAGTTATTTTGTTTTATTATTATTTAGGTAAACAGTCTGGTTTTGACTCCCCGCCCCCCCTCTCTCTCTGAGCTGTAGTTTTGTGTGTGTGTATGTATGTATGTATGCGCGCGCGCATCTGAGTGTGTGTGTGTGTGTGTGTGTGTGTGTGTGTGTGTGTGTGTGTGTGTGCATTCATTAGTGCTGTGTCATGCCACGTGTGTATATTTACCATACACACTGGGTTTGTTTACACTGCATCAGCTGATCCCGTGCCTGGCAAACGTTTTTGTCAATGGCACACTGTGTTTGGAAGCATATTTAATTTTCATTCTTTTTAATGTGATTTTTCAGAGTGAATTTTATGCTACTGGTTTATATTAAATTTTGCTGATTCTATATAAGCGAGGGTGGTGTGGTGTGGGTCGGAGGGAGAGCAGCATACTGGCTGAGGATAGGGTGGCATGGAGGGGATTTACTTGATAGATAGATGGATAGATACTGTATATTTAGGTCGGAAGAGAGATATTTACTTAATTTGATTTTGTCACTAACCATAACAAAATATTGATAAACTGCCTGCCAGTCCACCTTCTTACAGTGATGACGTCTTATTATATTCTTGGTATATCCAGCCGAGTTTTCTTTATCTTAGGAATACTGTTACGGAACAGAGAAAGATAATGTACACTTTAAGTGAGAATACGAAGAGTCACTACTGTCCCGTAAAGTTCCAGGTTCAAAACAAAAGAGTTAGGTAAAATTACAAGTTAAAGTTTAATGCACAAACTAACAACAAAACATTCAGGACTCATAAAGATAATGTAATGGCAAATAAACAGGTTAAATATATGGTTAACTGCAATAGCCTCTATTAACACGAAATTAGCAAGAGTAAATTTATCTAAGTCAGCCCTGATAAAATGAGATACCAGATAATACTCAGTGAATGCCAGATAAATAATTACAGATACAAACTATTATCAAAAATGACTGACATAAAGAACCCTACATGAATTACAAAAACTTCACTAGGCCTACAAATTAAACTTATGCTATACAGTACAAGAAAAAATGCAATAACAGTAATACTCAAATTACACACAGCTGCTAGATGGTTGGAGACTTCTTGAGCACTCACAATAATAATATCTGTACAGGGGAGGACAGAGATGTGAACAAAATGAGGAGCAGATCTAAGTGGCCATGATGCAGAGATTGAGCTCATTATATAGGGGCCAGCAGAGCTTGATACAACTTGTAATAAGGACGCGCAAATGAAGCGATGGGGACAAACGGTCGACAATCCCGCACTGAATAACAGAAAGGACGACTTACTCTACTATAACGGTAGAAGGGGGGGACTGAGGCAGAACACGCTCGTGATCAAACATGCAGCATACTGTGCGTTAAAATTACACAAAGGATGATGAAATCATTGGCTATGTAACACCTCCCCACAAAGAAAAAAGAAATTTACAAAGGAAATTTCTTATTACTCTAAAACAATCTGTACATGGCATTACAGAACATGCAAATGTCTTTCCTAATGTTACAATACATGAGATCTCCCTAGCACGTTCAGTCATAGGTACTTGCCAGTATCCCTTTAACAAATCAAACTTACTTATGTACCTAGCCTTTCCGATCTTGTCTATGCAATCTTCCACACGAGGTAGAGGGTAAATGTCTGTTTTGGTTATCTGATTAACACGTCTGTAGTCAATGCAAAGCCTCTGTGACCCACCTGGCTTAGGGACTAGAGTGACAGGAGAACTCCACTCGCTCTGACAGGGCTCAATCATCTTGTGGTCCAACAGGTAGCCAAGCTCCTTCTGGATGAGAGGAACTTTCACTGGGTTCACACGGTAAGGAGGCAATTTAATTGGCTTTGCGTCTCCAACATCGACATCATGCATCAACACAGTGGTTCTTCCTGGAGTAGCACGGAACACTTGCGGGTACTCCTGCAGTAATGCCGAAAACTCCTGCCTTTCCTTGGGAGGTAGATGAGAAAGCTTAGTCTGGAGATCATTCATGATATCAGGATTCTTCCCCAAACTATCACTCAGGCTCATACTGCATGGGAGAGCTTCACTTGCAGACTCGGGTGGAACAGCTACAGTGCAGACTGGATTATTTTCGTCCCGCCTGTGATATAACTTTAGCATGTTGATGTGACATAGTTGCTTGCTCTTTCTACGATCTGGTGTGGCGATGACATAGCTGACATCACTGAGTTTCTTCTCCACGAAATAAGGGCCACTAAACTTGGCTTGAAGAGGTTGCCCATGAACTGGTAGCAGAATCAAAACCTGATCTCCTGGCTGAAAGTGGCGTAACCTGGACTTCTTATCATACCAAGTCTTTCTGATGTTCCAAACAGTATTTCTTGAGCATCGATTTGAGTGTTTGATGATATCTCTCCAACGCTCCTTGGGTCTGGGGATGGTAAGCTGAAGACGTGATCTGGGAGATGCCCAACTCTTTCAGAGACTGCTTGAAAACGTTTGACATGAAATTACTTCCCCGGTCTGACTGTACCTCCTTGGGGAGACCAAACTTTGTGAAGAACCCTAGCATTTCCTTAACCACGTTCTTTGCTGAGATGTTTCTAAGTGGAATGGCTTCAGGATAACGAGTAGCCATATCAATCATGGTCAACACATAAGAAAATCCTGAAGAAGTCTTAGGAAGAGGGCCCACAATATCCACCAACACACGGGTGAAAGGCGCCTCAAAAGGAGGAATGGGAACTAGAGGTGCAACCTTTTCGGTCTGATTACACTTCCCCACAACTTGACAGGTGTGACAAGACTTACAATACCAGGAAACATCCCTGAAGATACCTGGCCAGTAGAAGTGTTTCAAAATGCGTGCCACAGTCTTCCTCACTCCAAGGTGTCCTGCCAAACTGGAATCATGAGCCACTCTAATGATATCCTGCCTACAAACACGAGGGATGACAACTTGATGTACAACCTCCCAGTCACAGTCAGCTGATGCTGTTGGGGTCTCCACTTCCTCATAAGTACTCCTGACTTTACATAATAACAAGTAGAAGCACCGGCTGACTCTTCTTCACTGTAAGCAGAGTTAGCTAGACCTTTCAACTCAGGGTCAGCAACCTGCAACTCAACCAACTCTTGACGAGACAAATTATCAACACTACGGGGTACTGCCTCATCTGGTGAGTGGTCCAAATTAGCAAGAAAAGTGTCAGCTAGGATAACATCATCATCATCATTATCCTCTAAATCACCAGTAACTTTAGACTTAGCCCTAGTGACAGCACATGCAGGGAACACATCAGGGACATCACAATCCTGGGACGCAGCCACTGGCTCACTAGACAACTGAGGAGCTGGACACACTTGACTTCCACCAATATCATTTCCAAGTAAGAAAGTTACACCTGACATTGGGAGTGTCTCCAACCAACCCAACCATAACAGAACCATTAACAAAACCAGACTCTAAATTCACTCTGCACAGAGGAACAGAGAAGCAACTATTCCCTACACCTTGTAAGATTACAGTTTCATCAGAGGAATTAACATTAGAGCCTAGAACACTGGTCAGCATAAGGGATTGGCAAGCACCTGTATCACGATATATTTTAACTGATTTCCTGTCATTACTGTCCAGAGGACTGACAAAACCATCAGACAGGAAATTAGCACATGAACTCTTGAGAGTGTCACCCACGTTACTGCTCAAAAGAGGAGCTCCATCATGAGAATTTAAGTTACCCCTCAAAGCAGGTTCAGTTAACTCAGTTAAAGAATTCTGGGAACTCTCAAGAGTGGACACTAGACCAATTGACTGAATATTTAAAGACTCCTTTTTGTTCACATCACGCTGTCTCCTGAAACATCTCTCCGTAGTATGACCAAGCTTACTACAATAAGTACATTTACTTTTCTGAAATCTAGAGGTGAAGCTGGTATTTACTTCCTGAGAAACATAATCCTTATTCTCTTTCCTGTTACCTGTACTCTGAGTAGAGACAACGTACTTACTCTCAGCTTTCCTTTTTCCTCTAAAATATCTCTTGTGAGTGAGAACATATTCATCAGCTAAAACTGCAGCATCAGACAAATTATCTATTCTTTTCTCATCAAGATATAGGCTTACATCTTTACCAATACACCTTTTGAAATCCTCCAGCAAAATCATCTGCTTAAATTTATCAAAATCAGAATCCACATTCTTAGAATTTAACCACTGCTCTAACAGATCTTCTTTGATTTTTGCATACTCAACATGGGATTGCTTATCTTGCTTATAAGTTGTCCTAAATTTTACTCTATAAGCTTCAGGAACAAGCTCATAGGCCTTAAGAATCAAGCTCTTAACTACATCATAATTATCAGACTGATCCTGAGGCAAAGATGCATAAGTTACTTGAGCTTTACCGGTGAGAACAGTTTGAAGGAGTACTGGCCAATACTCCTTAGGCCAATTAAAACCTGTAGCTACCCTCTCAAACAACTGAAAATACTTAGTTAAATCAGATTCATTAAAAGGAGGGACAAGTTTAACATTTTTAGCCACATCAAAATCATCAGAGCTAGATGATCCAGTTCCACCTTGTTTCATGCGATACTCATGGTCTGCCTGAATCCTAGCAAGTTCAACTTGTGCGTGAAACTCAGCCTCCTTAACATCAGCCTCCTTAGCACGTGCTTGAAATTCAGCTTCCTTCACACGAGCCTCCTGCAGGGCTAGCTGTAACTTAGCTAATTCAATCTGCGTTTGCTCATTTGGAGGAGTTACATTAAACAAGCTTTTATTAATCATGCCAACAATTTGATCTTTAGAATGATGAGAGTGAACTGCAATTCCCAATTGTTGAGCAACAAGCTTAAGTTCGTTCTTTGTTCTGTTTTCTATATCACACACTGTTTGCACATTTGACAAAAAATCTTTGGCTTCATCAAGTGTAGAAATAGTAGCCATCATGAATATATCACAGTCACAAAATATCAAACAATATCCTTATGATAATATCCTGATATGAGGTCGCCAAATTTATGTTACGGAACAGAGAAAGATAATGTACACTTTAAGTGAGAATACGAAGAGTCACTACTGTCCCGTAAAGTTCCAGGTTCAAAACAAAAGAGTTAGGTAAAATTACAAGTTAAAGTTTAATGCACAAACTAACAACAAAACATTCAGGACTCATAAAGATAATGTAATGGCAAATAAACAGGTTAAATATATGGTTAACTGCAATAGCCTCTATTAACACGAAATTAGCAAGAGTAAATTTATCTAAGTCAGCCCTGATAAAATGAGATACCAGATAATACTCAGTGAATGCCAGATAAATAATTACAGATACAAACTATTATCAAAAATGACTGACATAAAGAACCCTACATGAATTACAAAAACTTCACTAGGCCTACAAATTAAACTTATGCTATACAGTACAAGAAAAAATGCAATAACAGTAATACTCAAATTACACACAGCTGCTAGATGGTTGGAGACTTCTTGAGCACTCACAATAATAATATCTGTACAGGGGAGGACAGAGATGTGAACAAAATGAGGAGCAGATCTAAGTGGCCATGATGCAGAGATTGAGCTCATTATATAGGGGCCAGCAGAGCTTGATACAACTTGTAATAAGGACGCGCAAATGAAGCGATGGGGACAAACGGTCGACAATCCCGCACTGAATAACAGAAAGGACGACTTACTCTACTATAACGGTAGAAGGGGGGGACTGAGGCAGAACACGCTCGTGATCAAACATGCAGCATACTGTGCGTTAAAATTACACAAAGGATGATGAAATCATTGGCTATGTAACAATACCTTAACGAGCGGGATGGGTCAGGTACAGCCGTCATTAGCCCTTCCACTAACAGGTTGATTTTCTAAGCTGAGTAAAATAGTGTGGTGGCAGCAAGAACAGAATACAAAATACGTCATTGTGTTGAAGGGGTTGGTAGTTTGCATAAATACTTGTCTGTCCTTCTTATTTTTGTCCATCAGGTACACAAGTCTGCATTATGTGCAGTTCTTCAGCACAGTTCATAGACGCCTTTACTTTTCTTCTGTTGTCTTCATCTCTTTCAACCTTGTTTGTTTTTCTCTCGCTCCCTCTTTTAGTTATCCAACCTTTACTATTACATTTACTTGCTTTACTCTGCCCTCTCTCTCCACCCTGTCCTCCCTGCCCCCTACCTACCCCCCCCCCCGCTGGGTCCATTAGTCCGGCAGGTCCCAGGAATCATTTCTCTGATGGCTTTCTCTCTCCTCGTCCTCCACCTTTTTGGTCTGTATTTTCGTTACCTTTGCAGGTTTTCAGCCATCCTTTCCTTTGCAATATATTTTCTATACTACACCAACTATTCTGTTTTTGATATCGTCATAGATTACATAAATAACATACAAGAGAATATAACGTGACATACACAACACGTGACATACACTTCACGCAATAAGGAAGATGTGGTGGGCAGCCTTCTTCACCAACGATATTACGAGCCTGTGTGTGAGGCTCTTGTCCAGTGTCTCACCTCACCCTTGGCACCAGCATACACTGACTGTTTACACCACTGCATCACCACACCTCACCCTTGGCGCCAGCATACACTGACTGTTTACACCACTGCATCACAACACCTCACCCTTGGCACCAGCATACACTGACTGTTTACACCACTGCATCACAACACCTCACCCTTGGCACCAGCATACACTCACTGTGTACACCACTGCATCACCACACCTCACCCTTGGCACCAGCATACACTCACTGTTTACACCACTGCATCACCACACCTCACCCTTGGCACCAGCATACACTCACCGTTTACACCACTGCATCACCACACCTCACCCTTAGCACCAGCATACACTGACTGTTTACACCACTGCATCACCACACCTCACCCTTGGCACCAGCATACACTCACTGTTTACACCACTGCATCACCACACCTCTCCCTTAGCACCAGCATACACTCACTGTTTACACCACTGCATCACCACACCTCACCCTTGGCACCAGCATACACTCACTGTTTATACCACTGCATCACCACACCTCACCCTTGGCACCAACATACACTCACTGTTTACACCACTGCATCACCACACCTGACCCTTGGCACCAGCATACACTCACTGTTTACACCACTGCATCACCACACCTCACCCTTGGCACCAACATACACTCACTGTTTACACCACTGCATCACCACACCTCACCCTTGGCACCAGCATACACTCACTGTGTACACCACTGCATCACCACACCTCACCCTTGGCACCAGCATACACTCACTGTTTACACCACTGCATCACCAGGTGGTACATCCTTAGCTTCATATTGTCACGTGTTCAGGTGGGAATACGTAACAACCTTCGCTGTTTACTTTTTGCTATTAATTCTTGTTGATAACCGTATATTTATAAAGCAGGTACATGCAGGTGATTTATTGACGTGTGATATGTATAGAATATTTGCAGGATGTTTGTGACGGCAGTAGGGCAGATGAACCATTTCAGTGTACGGGGTCTGGTCTAAACTGATTTATATCGCCTTGTGTTGCTGGAATATTACAGTTGTCATCGTATTTATCACATTATATCTTGTGACAACAGTGCCATCCTTCTGGTTCTTTGTGTCAGTGTAAAAATGAATGATGTGGCGTGAGAATTTGAGATGGTGAGTGAAGGTGAGAGATAATGACCCAGAGAGAGAGAGAGAGAGAGAGAGAGAGAGAGAGAGATGGTCAGGAGGAACGGAAAGTGACCATTTACATATATTTCACTCGACCCTTCTGCTTTTTCCCTCTCCTCCCCTTCTGACAGCATCTCTCTCTCTCTCTCTCTCTCTCTCTCTCTCTCTCTCTCTCTCTCTCTTTTGATTCTTACCTTCCAGGACTCAATTAACTGTCTTCCCAACCTATATATTTCTTTCCCCTTTTTCATCCGGTCTCCCATTAATATTCATTCTCTTTCCTTGATCTGAGAGAGACAGAGAGAGAGAACTAACAGGTCCGTGTGTGTGTATGCCTGTTATCCTCTGCCTCTGTGTTTACAACCCCGTATTACCCTTTGTTTTACTCCCATTGTTTACATTTACAACACTTTATTGCTTTGTTATTTGTACTCCCGTATGGCTTTATTTACTCTTCCAGTATCGTGTTTCGTTCATATATGTTTATATTACACCCACGTGAAGTTGCTGGTTTCCACTCTCATGTATTGCAGTGATGTTTTATATCTATATGATTATTTTTTTTATATGTCTCCAGCATCGTCTGTTTTTTCTCGTGTTGTAAACCCACGTGGTTCTGTTTACATTTTTACAAGCTTTTGACCTTTTGACGCCTGGTAGTCTAATGGGTTAAGGCGCTTCAACCGGATGGGATTACGTCCATGGGGTGGATAAGGGTTAATGTTCATATAATACTACTCAGGGATGAACGACTGGTCACTCGGCTTAGATGTCTGAAATAAATTGGTTATCCTCTTCACCCTTAGCCTCCTGCTGGGGCAATAAAGGACTCAGTACGTTGATTATGTTAATGTATTGGTGGGTTTGGTGGCCACTTCAACACATGTGTAGATTTGGATAATTTACCTGCATCACTGACCCTCTGAACCATCTCAGGTGTTGTGTGGAATTTCAGTGATAAAGAAAGAGAGAGAAAATAACCATCTCAGGTTTGGTGTGGAATTTCACTGATAAAGAGAGAGAAAATAATTGGTTGACGTCATTCAGGCAGGATATTACCCTAGATGGCGTGTGTATTTCCCTCTTTCCTCGTCATTAAGTCTTCCTCCTTCTCTTTCCCCAGTAACCTTCCTTCTACCTCTTCCCTTTCTCTTTTCTCCTTTCCCTTTTCCTTCCTCTCCCCACTCATTCCATCTTCATTCCTGCCATCTTTTCTACAGATGGTTTGCCTTTTCTTTCATTCTGTTTTTCATTTCTTCCCCTTTTGTCTTCATTTTCCCATTCCTCTCCTCACCCACTCCTTCTGTTCACTACCACCATCTTCATTTCTGTAGACATTTTGCCTTTTTCCTCTGCTCTCTTTCTCTTCCTTCTCCTTTTCCTTCATCATCTTCCTTCATCTCCTCACCTATTCCTTCTCTTTCCCGCCTTTTCTACAGATGGCTTGACTTTTTTTCTTGCCTTCCTCTTGTTTTCTTCCTTTTCCCTGTCTCTTTTCTCCTCCCCTTTTCCATACTTATTTACTCCCAGTTCTCTTTCTGCTCTTTTCTTGTTTGTTTTTGCTGTTCATCATCACTGTCTTCTTTCCATCGGCTTTGGTTTCATCTTCTGTCCTTCCATTTTCTTTTCACCGCCCTTCCTTACCAACCCCTCTTTCTCCCCCTCATCATTCCTTCTCCCCTCTTTATTAACCTTTTCCCCTCATTTCTTCCTTCACCCCTCCCATCTCTCATCTCTCCCCCTCCCTTCTTCTTCTCTCATTATCATTACGGCTGTATTCCCCTCTTCCCTCCTTCTCCCCCTCCTTTTTTCACCCATTTCATCAGTCCCTTTTCCCCTCGTCCATCTTTCCTTCTCTCTCTCCCTCACCCATTAAGAACCAATTTTTCTTTTCCTTCCATCTTAGCCTTCCTCCCTCGCCCGTTATGAGGTGATGGATAGACATAGATTGATGGATAGATAGATGGTTAGATGGATAGAGGCTGATGGATAATTAAAAGAACTCATGAACAGATAGATATAGATCGATAGACAGATAGAGAAATGGTTGGATGGATAGGGGTTGATGGATGGATTAATTGAACTGATCAGAATATAGTTAGATAGATAGATAGATAAATGGTTGGATGAATATTGGCTGATCAAAAGACAGATAGATAGATAAATAGATATAGATAGATAGACAGATTTTCGTTGCTGTCTGTCCGTGGTGTTTTTCCTGGAGTCTGGCCAAGAAGCATTACTCGTATAAGACATCCATCCATTATCTGCTTCCTTCCTTACCCTTCTTACCCCCTCTCTTGACCCTCCCCCCACCTCTCCTTACCTCCCCTCTCCCTCACCCTTCCTCTCCTTCCCTCCCCTCTCCCTCACCCTTCCTCTCCTTCCCTCCCCTCTCCCTCACCCTTCCTCTCCTTCCCCTTCCTCTCTCCCTCTCCCTCACCTTCACCCTTCCTCTCCTTCCTTCCTTCCTTCCTCTCTCCCCCCGCCCTGTCCCTCCCTCTTCGTTCTGATTCTTCATTCCTCCCTCTTTCCTTCCCCTTTCCACCCTTCTCTTCCATTCCTTCATTCGTTCTTCCTTCGTCCTTACTTTCTTCTTTCTCCCTTTTCTCTCCTACCTCCCCCATCCCATCCTTCCTCTCTCCCTCCACCCCGCCCTTCCTTTCCCATCTTTCATTCTCCTTCCCTCTCCTTCATTGCTCCTTTCCTCCTTCCTTCCTGTTTTCTCTCCCTTCCTTCTTTTTCCCAACCCTCCATACCTCCCTCCCTTTTCCTCCTTCCTTCCTCCCTCCCTCCATCCCTCCCTCCTCCGTATCTGTGTCTTCCTTCTCACTCCTTTTCCTTCGTTTTCCACCTGTCCTTCTTCCTCCTTTCCTTCCTGTCTTCTCTCTCCTTGCTTACTTTCATACCATTCTTGATTTTTCTTTCTAATTTTCATATTATTATCAGTCTTTCCTTTCCTTTCCTTCTTCCTCCCCCCCAGCACTCTCAAAAAAAAAGAAAAAAAGCTGGTACTGCCTTTATGATGGAGGACTAAGGGGAAACAAGGGGTAGCCTGTACAGAGGAGAGGAGAGGAGAAAAACAAGGGATGATGGCAGAGATGGAGGGATGCAATGGCAGTAGAGGGAAAAAAGGAAATATATGGGCAGGAAGGGGAAGAGGAAATGTTAGAGAGAGAGAGAGAGAGAGAATGAAATACGACGAGGGGAGAGAGCAGAGGAGAGTGAAATAACAAGAGGAGGAAGAGAGAAATGAACGAAGAATTACAAAATGGATTAGGATAAAAAAAATAGAAAGAAAATGGAAGAGAACGAAAGTCAGTGGGAGAAGCGGGGAGAGAGAACACGATGAAGAAGGGGAGATAAAAGGGAAGGAATTTGTGTATTGATGGTGGAGGGAAGGAGGGCAGGGGAAGATGGCGTGTGTGTGTGTGTGTGTGTGTGTGTGTGTGTGTGTGTGAGAGAGAGAGAGAGAGAGAGAGAGGCTGGTAGTAGGACGTGTACAGTTCTGGGCAGGCAGTTACTACGGCTCGTTACACTCCTAGTCGATACATTCACCATCTGAGGGAGGCAGGGAGTGAGGCAGATAGGGAGACACTATAAGACAAGAAGAGGAAGAAATTAAGAGACAGGGGGAAGGGAAGGAAGTGGAGAAGGAAGAGTGAATTCATTAGTAGTGGAAGAAGAAGAAGAAGAAAGAGAGAGAGAGAGAGAGAGAGAGAGAGAGAGAGATGACTATAAAAGACTGCTTGATTTCCCCCTCTTTCCCCCCTCACAACCTACTGACTAAAGTTTCTCTCTCTCTCTCTCTGTTAATTGGATGTTAGACCGTGTAGTGTCAATGGAAGCAGACTCACTGCACCATTAACAACGATAGTGTGTGTGTGTGTGTGTGTGTGTGTGTGTGTGTGTGTGTAATTCACCGGGTCGGTCAGAATCACCTGATGATCGTGATCGTCACCTTTTACCCTCCCGGAAGGGAGCTGAGAGCTCATATAGTCCGATCTAAGGGCAAGGCTGTGACCTTCACACACGCACACACCCGTCCCCTTGCTCAAGGGGGACAGTAACCACCCACTTCGTCAGTGAAACTTTTCGCAACCTGAGCGAGGCGCGAACTCCCGTCTACCAGATGGCAAGCGAGAACGTTACCACTGCACCAGCGAGCGGTGTGTGTGTGTGTGTGTGTGTGTGTGTGTGTGTGTGTGTAAGAGAGAGAGAGAGAGAGAGAGAGAGAGAGAGAATTCGTGAGTGTGTATAGATTTACGTGTACAGCTGTTTAGATAAAGCTTGTTAGTGGATGAATAATTGTAACGGGGCATTTAGATAAAGGGGAGGGGGAGGGGGAGCGGGAAAGGCAAGGGGGAGGAGGATGGGGAAGGGGGAAGAGAAAACTAGATAAAGGGGAAGGGGGAGAGGTAATGGGGAGAGCAAGATAGATAAAAGGGGGGGAATTGGAAGAGGTGGTAGGGCGAGGGTAAGGTAGATAATGGGGAAGGGGGAATGGGTAGGGGGAGTGTAAAATAGATGGAGAATGGGGAATAGGGAGGGGGAAGGGAAGGATAGGTGTTGAGTCGAACCAGCAAGCATGAGGGATAGGGAGAGGATGAGAAGTGCCGGGGAGGAAGGTGGAAGCTGTGAAGTGAATAGTAGGTGCATGGGTGGAACTTGGGCCAGGTATTAGAGAAAGAGAGAGACAGAGACAGAGAGAGAATCAAAGTATATGGTGTAACACAGGATGGGATGAGACAAAAGTTAGTGTAATAAAAGCGAGTCAGGAGGTGAGAGAGTGAGTGAGTGAGTGAGAGTGAGTCAGGGAGTGAGTGAGGGTGACACAGTGCCACTTGACCCGTCTGGCACCAGGACTCCATCACATCTCAAGGGCCACATTCTCTCTCTCTCTCTCTCTCTCTCTCTCTCTCTCTCTCTCTCTCTCTCTCTCTCTCTCTCTCATCTACGGTATTTGTTCGTGTAATCTGTGTGTGGAGGAGTCAGCCAATCAGGATGTGGCGTGGATTAGTGCCGGGTGAAAGCTTTAATCTGACAACACCTAAATTGGAAGAGAGAGAGAGAGTTTTATCAATACTGAAACTAGTTTACTCCTTCAGTTGCATTGATGTGATTATTATCCCTCTTCTTTTCGTACCACCTTCATTCTCTCTCTCTCTCTCTCTCTCTCTCTCTCTCTCTCATCATCTATTCATTGGTGTAATCTGTGTGTGGAGGAGTCAGCCAATCAGGATGTGGCGTGGATTAGTGCCGGGTGAAAGTTTTAATCTGACAACACGGAAATCGAGAGAGAGAGAGAGAGAGAGAGAGAGAGAGTTTTATCAATGCTGGAACTAGTTTACCCCTTCGCTTGCACTGATCTGATTATTATTCCTCTTCCTTTCATACCACCTTCATTCTCTCTCTCTCTCTCTCACTCTCTCTCTCTCACTCTCAGTGGTCAGCGTGGTCATTGTGTGGTTTGGGTGTATCATTTGTGGTTGAGGGAGAAAAAGAAAAGGTGAAAGTGAGGACAGAACTGGGAGGGGGGAGTGATATATACTGTTTAGATAGAGAGATAGATAGATAGATAAGGGAGAGAGAGAGAGAGAGAGAGAGAGAGAGAGAGAGTGGGGTGGGGTGGGGGGTAAGGTAAGTTGATCTCACAATGGAGAGGGTCAAGATGGTGTCATGAACCAATAACTGTGTAACCCAAAGCTAATGTTGACACCTGACATACACACCACTACACTAACACTGTGTGTGTGTGTGTGTGTGTGTGCGTGTGTGTGTGTGAGAGAGAGAGAGAGAGAGAGAGAGAGAGTGAGAGAGAGGTGGGGGGTGGGGACAGAGACAGGACACAGCATGAACGACTATGTGTGGGGTGGGGTGGGTGGGTTGGAGGGGTGTTGGTCGCCGTCCTCTCGTAATGTTGGCAGTGACGGAATGAGGTCGGACGTGGAGAAAGGGGGAGGGGGAGGAGGGAGGATAGTAGGAAGGCTTAGGAAAGTGAGAAAGATAAGTGGATGGAGAAGAAGAAGAGGGAGGAGAAGGGTTAGAGAGAGAGGAGACAAAATGAACCTGTACAAGAACAAGGTATTAAAGATTATATAAGTGGAAGAGGAGAGGATAGGGAGATTGGTTGTCTGTAGCAAGAACAAAAAGAATTTCAAGAAAAACGACAAAATAAATGTAAACAGAATAAAAAGAGCCAGGAAAAGAAGACAAAAGATGAATAACGGCAAGGATAATGGGAAGATGGGAAGACAAAGGAAAGAGGAAGACATTAGTAGGAGTTCGGGGGAGTAGGAAGATTAGACAGTAAGACCAAGACAAGAGGGAAAATAAGACAGTAATACGAAGGCAAAAGAAGTAGGGTTAGAGCAGGAGGAAAATTAAGACAGTAAGCCGAAGGCAAGAGGAAGAGGGAAAGAGAAAGAGGTAGGAAAAATTAGATGAAAACAAGAAGACGGTGATAGGAAGAGGAAGAATAAGACAGTAGAAAGAAGACAAGAGGCAGAGGGTAAGAGGAAGCGGAAGAATATGACATAAGACGAAGACAAGAGTAAGAGGGCAGGGTAGGACCAGGCAGGAAAGGCCAGTAAGTAGTGATGATATGCCAGCACAAGTGTACCTGGTAACAAATGGTGCATCAGTGGCAGGCTTCACCAACACACTTACCACCAATGCCCAGGGCATTGGTGGTAAGTGATGTGGTGGTGCAGGATGGACAAGCAAATCACACTGCACAGTCTTGACACGCCTCTGTGTCAAGGTGGTTGATCAAATGTTTATCTGTGAATTGAGCAGTGGATTGTGTGACCTTATCGCCTACACTGCAGTATACACAGCCCGCTACAATAATACACCACTCACACTACAACATACACCTCAGACGTAACAGAACTTATGGTATAACACACAACGCACACTACAATACACACGGCAATATACACAGCCTGCTACAATAATACACCACTCACACTACAATATACCCCTCAAACGCAGCAGAACTTAATCGTATAACACACCGCTCGCACTAAAATACACACTACAGTGCACACTGCAGTATACACAGATCACTACAATAATACACCACTCACACTACAACATACACCTCACACATAGTAGAGCTCTGCGGTACGACACACCACTCACACTATACTACACAATACTCACCTTACATTTAACACAGGGTAAGGGTGTAATCTCTAGTACTTAACAGCACAGTGCACGCTAAAACACAAAATAATACAGATTCTTTTTCACTATTTTTGTTTGTTTTTTCCTCCCACTAGCGTATCCCCTCTTCACCCCCTCACCCCATCCACGGCCGGAAATGTAGTGTGAGGAGAGGACCACAGGATATTGGTGTGTGTGTGTGTGTGTGTGTGTGTGTGTGTGTGTGTGTGTGTGTGTGTGTGTGTGTGTGTGTGTGCGTGGGTGTGTGTGTGTGTGTAACTTTTAGGTACGCTTCACACACACACACACACACACACACACACACACACACACACACACACACACACACACACACACTCTCTCTCTCTCTCTCTCTCTCTCTCTCTCTAGGACAGCGGTACCATCAACAACCTAGAAAAAAAAAAAAAAAGTGAGGGGAGGGGGGTGCAGGCCTTGCCCTGTGCATCTGCTAAGGAAGTTCATCCATGTGTTTCAGTGCCTTATCAGTTTCGTATCGTCCTTCACCGCCGCACCTCGGTTTTCCACACAGTCTTTTATAGTATTATATTCGTCATGTGGGAGTTGTAGTGAGTGTTGTGATGGACGCTGTGGGAAGGGAGTGGAATAGTGAAGGGTGGAGTTATCAGCGTATGAGTGGATAGGGATGGATGTACAGGTGTCAACATTATACTAACTTACACCGTTGTAATAAGTAATCTGGCAGTGAGTAATGACTTTCGGAAACCAATAATGCCACCTTCACAGCCCACCAACCTTTTCAGAGTACTTTGTTGGAGTTTAATATCTGTACGACTACAGAGTGGGTCCATGTTATTGCTGGCGAGTGTACAGGTCAGAAGGCCATTGATGCCTATAATAGGAGGAAGAGTTGGTAACAAGAGAGAACCCTGAGAAAAACCACAATAATAGTTATGTAAGAAGAACAGTGGCCGTCTACATCAGTGCTTATCCAACGATCAGGATGTAATGAGATGAAAGCTGAGAAGGAGGGATTAAATTTGTAGGAGGGCAGTTTGGAAATCGAAGAATTATGCCAGACTCTACCAAAGGCCTTGAGGTTCTAGTGCAATAAAAGGACTTGTTGTTGTTGTTGTTGTTGTTGCATTACTTCACAAAATATCGGTGAGTGTGTACAGTAGATGGAAGTAACAACAGCCTATATTGAATAATGTAAATGTTGGTGTTTGTGAAGCCTTACACAGGGAATACATGTAAATAGGACTTAATTCATTATACATGCTAATGCTAATACTCTGAGGCTCTTGGCTGTGTGATGTCTAAGGATTACATATTCCTTTTACCTACACTCTCATAAGAACCCAGTACTCAGCTTCTAGTGTTTTATTTTTACCTCCACCCCATAATGTCTCGAGACGTTTACATTCCCTTCCTCTGTCCAAACTCATTTCTTTCCCTCACCTCTCCTCTTCTTTCTCCCATTTCCCATCACCCTCCCTCTTTCACCTCTCTACCAAGCCCTCTCTCCATTCCCGTTATATATTTTTTCCCTCCTCACTCTCTTATCCCCCTAATAATTGTTCCTCTTTCCTCTTCTTTATTCGTTCCTCATTATCTCTGTGACCTCCTTTTCTCCTCTTACTTCTCAGTCTCCCCGTCACAACTTCTTTTCTCATAATTTTCTCCTTGTCTGTATCTGTCTTTTTTTTTTTTCTCATACTTTCTCCTTCCTCATTAACTTTACTTTTCTCCTTTCTTCCTTCATCTTTTTCTGTCATTTCCTTCCCACCATCTATCCCAGTTGTCTTAATGTCACCCTTCCTGTAACCACCATCTCCCGAGAAAGTCTTCCCCTTCTCCCTTCATTCTTTTCCTTCCCATCCCAACCCTTTACTTTCTCTCTCATTCTTTTCCAATCTTTCCCTTCCCTTCCCAACCCATTACTTTCCCTTTCATTCTTTTCCAATCTTTTCCTTCCCATCCGAGCCCTTTACTTTCTCTCTTATTCTGTTCCAGCCTTTTCCTTCCCTTCCCAACCCTCTACGTTCCTTCCCCCTCACACCGCCATCCCTGTGCCTGATAACTTGTGTCAACATATATTTCCTTAATCTTTACCAGCGGTGTTGGCAGTGACCTGGATCCCTTGTGTGTGGTATTACAAAGGCTGGCCAGGTTTTGTGGGTGTTTCTTACACTCTTTGTACACTAACTTGGCCGAAAATTGTCATCCCTCCATTTTGAATGCCGAGTTGAAACAGTAGATTACAGTAACGCCAGAAGGGTGCTAGTCACGAAGAAGTGCTATGAAAAGGATGTAGAGCCGCCATATTGTGATTCTGCCGGTACATGAAAGAAGATGCAAGAGGACGAAAATTTAGGCCAGTTTAATGTAAAAAAATCTCTGGTAAAGGCTGTTAAATGCACAGCCAAGCATTAACCCTTTCATTACCACAGGCCTGCCGAAGACTGAGCCAGATCGTGGGGCGGATGGAGGAATATTTACGAAGAATAGAAGAATTAGGGTAAAAATAAATGGAGAGAGGGGAAGGAAGGAAAGGTTTGGTAATGATAAAGTCCTTAGTTCTTTACTTCCGAGGAGATTGGTTGTGTAGTAACAAGAATGACATTGTTGGGGCTGATGATAACCTCTAAGTGATGGCAAGTCTCAGGAAAAATAGGGCTCAGAATACGAAAACAATGAGAGAGAGAGAGGGGGGAGGTAAAAATATGGTTTCAAGAGAGCAGAGAATGAATTTTTTTATCCTAACGAATATTTTTTCTGATGAGTAGGCATTCTCTCTCTCTCTCTCTCTCTCTCTCTCTCTCTCTCTCTCTCTCTCTCTCTCTCTCTCTCTCTCTCTCTCTCTCTCTCTCTCTCTCTCTCACAGCGGACGATATATTGCAAAAACTAACTCTAGCGAATTGGAAAACATTTAATCGTCAATTCATGAATACGTAAAAACATTTTTTATTTTCAACCTGAGTGATGTTTTAAAAATTTAGTGGCTGTAATGGAGGTTTACACACACACACACACACACACACACACACACACACACACACACACACACACACACACACACACACACACACACACACACACACACACACACACACACACACACACACACACACACACACACACACACACACACACACACACACACACACACACACCTTTGATGTCTACGTTAGTCATCATTTTACATCCTAAGCTTAAACTGCTAATAATTCTTTACGAGAACATGGGCAAAAGACATCCTTCTCCCCCCCAATCATACCATCCCCCCTCCCCCACCTTCACAAACTCCCTCCCCCTACACACACATCCCTCCCCAACCCACACCATCTCCTCCCCAACCCACACCAACCCTCCATCCCCCACCCACACGAGCTTCCCCTCCCTCACCCACACATTCTCCCCACCCCCATCCACACCAATCACCCCACCCCCACCATCTCCCCTGCCTCTCCCCAGGTGGCCACATTCAGCAGTAATGGCCTCACAAACTTCCCTAATCACTCGTCTTGTGCTGCTGTCACGAGGTGCCTTTGTTAGGTATTTAGCAACAGTAAATATATATATTAATAATAATAATAACAATAATAGTATTAGTAGTAGTAATAGTAGTAGTAGTAAAATAATAATAATTGATCACGATAATAATAGTAATGATAATAATAATAATAATGATGATGATGATGATGATGATATTCATGTTGTTAATAAAATAATATCTGGTAATAATAATAATAATAATAATAATAATAATAATAATAATATTCATGTTGATAATAAAATAATAATAATAATAATCAATCAATCAATCATTTCCTGTGGCACCCCACGGGATGCATAGGGCCTCGATGAACTCTCTCCACCAATATTTGTCTCTTGCCATCTCCTTCAGGTCCCACCAACACTCCTCTCCTGCTTCTCTTTTCATTGTCCTCAACCAGGTTTCCCTCGGCCTACCTCTACCTCTTCTTCCTCTAGCAGTCCACTCTGGCACATCCTGCATCAAGCTGCCCTGTTTTCTGTATATGTGCGCCAGCATAATAATAATAATAATAATAATAATAATAATGTGTTGGTGCACTATTGCCAGACGTGGTGGTGTTGAAGGGGTGTATTGGTGCTGTCTACTGGTGCTGTAATAATAATAATAATAATAATAATAATAATAATAATAATAATAATGTGTTGGTGCACTATTGCCAGACGTGGTGGTGTTGAAGGGGTGTATTGGTGCTGTCTACTGGTGCTGTAATAATAATAATAATAATAATAATAATAATAATAATGTGTTGGTGCACTATTGCCAGACGTGGTGGTGTTGAAGGGGTGTATTGGTGCTGTCTACTGGTGCTTATCCCGGCACCATTAACCCCTTCACTACCAGGACGCCTTGGTGGCGGTGACGCCTGATACTCACCACCGATTTTATTGACATTTACAAAGAAAATGTTTAATAGAAATAGGTTAACGTAGTTCTGAGGAGAGAGAGAGAGAGAGAGAGAGACAGCATAAGATAATGAGCCAAAATTGTGTGTGTGTGTGGGGGGTAGTTGACAAAAACACTCCTCATGGGCCTTGGTACCTATTCCTTAGCCAATTATGCTACACGGTACACCCCAGTGCTATTATATGCTACACAGTACACCCCAGTACTATTATATGCTACGCAGTACACCCCAGTACTATTATATGCTACACAGTACACCCCAGTACTATTATATGCTACACAGTACACCCCAGTACTATTATATGCTACACAGTACACCCCAGTACTATTATATGCTACACAGTACACCCCAGTACTATTATATGCTACACAGTACACCCCAGTACTATTATATGCTACACAGTACACCCCAGTACTATTATATGCTACACAGTACACCCCAGTACTATTATATGCTACACAGTACACCCCAGTACTATTATATGCTACACAGTACACCCCAGTACTATTATATGCTACACAGTACACCCCAGTACTATTATATGCTACACAGTACACCCCAGTACTATTATATGCTACATAGTACACCTCTACTATTATATGCTACACAGTACACCCCAGTACTATTATATGCTACACAGTACACCCCAGTACTATTATATGCTACACAGTACACCCCAGTACTATTATATGCTACACAGTACACCCCAGTACTATTATATGCTACACAGTACACCCCAGTACTATTATATGCTACACAGTACACCCCAGTACTATTATATGCTACACAGTACACCCCAGTACTATTATATGCTACACAGTACACCCCAGTACTATTATATGCTACACAGTACACCCCAGTACTATTATATGCTACACAGTACACCCCAGTACTATTATATGCTACACAGTACACCCCAGTACTATTATATGCTACACAGTACACCCCAGTACTATTATATGCTACACAGTACACCCCAGTACTATTATATGCTACACAGTACACCCCAGTACTATTATATGCTACACAGTACACCCCAGTACTATTATATGCTACACAGTACACCCCAGTACTATTATATGCTATTCACAAATTACACTTTAATACTTACATTACTTTTGTACTTTATACATAAGATAAGTCATATACAGAAACAAAACAGTAAATATGTTGTGCCTCTTAAGGAGACGATGTTATGATGATGATGATGATAATACCACCACATCCACCATATCCACCACACCCACCACTACCGCCACCGCCACCACCACACCCAGCCTAAAACACCGCCACACCTGTCCTCGCCCCTCTTTCCGTCACATCCTTAGTTACCTAGCCTTCAAAGCACCTTCTTTAGATGTGTGGTTTGCATTTTACACCTTAACATTTTCCTTTCTGCTCTTTATGTTGTGTTGATATAGTTTTCATCAGTAACATACAAGATGATACTGAATATAATGTGTAAATTAAATCGCTAAGGAGTGGATGTTAAGGTGTGTCCGACGCCACTTAGAATACCACCGTAAAACTCGCTGATTGGCCGGCCTGTGTTGTGTTGACGCCATGTTGGTTGGCTGCCTTCCCGCCCACACCCACACCCACCACCAAAAAGAAAAAAAAAAAATCCATCACTATATACCTTACAATTTATGGTTGATATGGTAATTTTATCACACGATAGTACAGTGTCACACTCATTAAAAATATATATTATCCAAAAATTTCGTATACAGTTTTTGAAATAGGTATAAAAATGTGATCGTCTTGTTCTTTATATGTAGTGTCGGTAAACAGAAGTTTGCTGTTCAGTATAATATGTTAGTACACTGAAGGACATTTTTGGCATATATCAGCCATTATTTTCCCATTCATCGTATCTCCCTCCCTCTCTTATTTCCAAGGCACCATACACCTTCATTCTCTTCTGATTCACCTCTCCTCTCCTCTTCTCTCCTTCAGTCTTCTCCTCTCCCTCCTACTCCCTTCCTTTCCTATCCTCTTTTCTCCTATCATCTCTTCCAGTCTCCCCTACTACCTCCTTTCCTCGTATATCCTCTCCTCTGTTTCCTTCAAGTCTCCATTCTTCTCTTCGCACTCCCCTTCCCTTCCCCTTATCTCCTGTCCTCGCCTCCAGTCTCCTTTACACTTCACTCATCTTTCCCCTCCTTTCCCACACACCTTCCCCATCCTCCTCTCTTCCTCTGCCCCCTCCTCCCCCTCTCCCATATCTTTCTCTCCTCTGTGGCTTATTAGAATTCAAGCGTGTGTTTAGAGAATCTCCCACCATAAACACCCTGAGTGATTACTCTGTGACAGACACCAGAGAGAGAGAGAGAGAGAGAGCAGCATGCCATGCAGTGAGAGCAGAGTGTAACTGTCAAAATGCGCGTGTGTGCGCGCGCGTGTGTGTGTGTGTGTGTGTGTGTGTGTGTGTGTGTGTGTGTGTGTGTTATTCTTTTTGCCACCAATCAGTTATATTCAGTGTTAAGGACACTTTAGGTACCGTACAGGTTAGACATAACCTCGTGTAACCTTGACAACACCAGTATTGTGTCCTGTGTGTGTGTGTGTGTGTGTGTGTGTGTGTGTGTGTGTGTGTGTGTGTGTGTGTGTGTGTGTGTGTGTGTCCTAAGCTGAATTAAATCGTCTGGAGACAGCAAGAGCAAAACAACAACACACGTCATGGTACTGAAGGGGTGAATTTATACAGTGTTAGGCTAACCAGTCTTTGGTGTAGCCAGTAGTGTATTGGTTAGCAGCACCACCTGCCAGCTGGTTGAACCCGAGTTTGTGTAGCCAGTAGTGTATTGGTCAGCACCTCCACCTGCCAGCTGGTTGAACCTGAGTTTGTGTAGCCAGTAGTGTATTGGTTAGCACCTCCACCTGCCAGCTGGTTGAACCCGAGTTTGTGTAGCCAGTAGTGTATTGGTTAGCACCTCCACCTGCCAGCTGGTTGAACCCGAGTTTGTGTAGCCAGTAGTGTATTGGTTAGCACCTCCACCTGCCAGCTGGTTGAACCCGAGTTTGTGTAGCCAGTAGTGTATTGGTTATCACCTCCACCTGCCAGCTGGTTGAACCCGAGTTTGTGTAGCCAGTAGTGCATTGGTTAGCACCTCCACCTGCCAGCTGGTTGAACCCGAGTTTGTGTAGCCAGTAGTGTACTGGTTAGCACCTCCACCTGCCAGCTGGTTGAACCCTAGTTTGACTTTCCATCTGGTCTGTCTCTTGGACAAAGTTTGTTTTCCCCATTGCCCCTATTCACCTAGCGGTGTAAGTAGGGACCTGGATGTAAGTTAGACGGTTGCTGCCTGTCACATTCTAGGGGACGATTGGTTCTCAGTCGTAATCCCTCGTTCCTTCTCACACGTACTGGATCACTCACATGGCGCCTGGTGGTGTAGTTAAGACACCCCACTCGGGCTGGTGGCCTTGCGTATGTTCCAGCCCCAGTAGTGAATAGAGGTGTTTTGATCTTGTAATGCCACCAGGGGGAAAGACTGGTCATCTACACTTAAGTATACTGAACTACACTACTGTAACTGAGCCTCGGGCCCTTACAACTCCAATGGTGTAAAGTGGGATTGGGTGTTGCGCCCTTCCCCCTCCCCTCTCTCTCTCTCTCTCTCTCTCTCTCGCTCGCTCGCTCTCTATTTTACATTACCTCTGTTTCCGCCAACAAACCTGGGAGCCACGGTGGTCCAGTGGTAATGCTTTCGTTTGCTGATTTGCGTGTGCCAAAGTCTACGTTCTCACAGCAAATGATTGATCCCACTGGAAGTAGTTACGCATCGCCATAATTCATGAAAGTTCTCACCAACACCCGCTCGCGTTCACTGGAGTCACCGTATGGAATGTAGTGATGCACAATTCTGCCCGCACACGCAGGCATTTGGTGTGGACGCGACCGTATGTCAGAGGGTTAATTCCAAACCGTCGGGGATGCTGATAGTTTTTTCTTTTTTAATGTGCCTGCATATGTTGGCACACTGTCAGTTCATAGCTATGACATTCTGACACACACACACACACACACACACACACACACACACACACACACACACACACACACACACACACACACACACACCAGTGACTCAGTTCATGGGTTTTAACTTTTGTAATTGGTGTTGGTGGCAGGATATTGGAGGTCTGGCACGCACGCACGCACGAACTGACGCACCCTGGCACTCCATATTGACAGAGAGAGAGAGAGAGAGAGACAGACAGACAGACAGACAAACAGACAGAGAGTGGGCAAGTAATTTCCTTCCACATGCAAGGCACAACTCTTGCCTCTCATAATCTCACAACTTCACATATTTTTCTTTCCCCATCTTACTTTTCTTACTAAGCCAGAATGGAACAAAACTTTTCATTGCCTAGACTCTCTCTCTCTCTCTCTCTCTCTCTCTCTCTCTCTCTCAGCAGATGGCAAAAGTTAGGGTGCTGGAGACAGAGTAATTTTCCTGTGTCCCTGATTCACTTAAAGTTGGCTTAAGTTTTGGCGGGAAGTGTTGTTACCCTTGGTGAGAGAGAGAGAGCGAGAGAGAGAGAGAGAGAGAGAGAGAGAGAGAGAGGGTGGGAGGAGGGTGAGAATGAGAGGTGGGAGGGAGGAGGTAGAATTGGGAAGGAGGGAGGAAAGGAGGGGTGTGGAGAGGATGAGGAAAAAAGTAATTGAAGGTGAAAATGAAAGGAGAGACGGAGGGAAAGGAAGAGAACAGGAGATGAATGAGAGAGCAAGAGGGAGAGAAGAAAGTAGGGAGAGATGATGGGAGGAAAGGAGGGATGTGGAGGGAAAGGAGGGAAGTTAAAAAGGACAAGAGGAAGGAAGATGAGTTAAGGCTGTGTAATAAATGTAGGAATATCACCACTGAGGCTCCTATGACCCAATGATAATTGTGTACAATTCTGCCACTGCAAGAGATTACTAGAGTTGTGCCCACCATGACAGGGACATTAATGTTATTATTATTATTATTATTATTATTACCATTTATTATTTTTTACTATTATTACTCTTATCATCATCATCATTATTATTATGATTATTATTGTTATTATTATTATTAGATATTTTTATTATTATTGCTATTATTATTGCAGCTGATATTATTATATTATTATTATTATTATTATTATCATTATTATTATTAGCGTCATTATTGTCTGGATCGTTGTCTTCACTAATGAGCTCCCTCGTCCATCAGCCTTTTAAGAGAGAGAGAGAGTAATTAGTGAGTGACAAAATTTTGAAAATTTAATTGAGAGAGAGAGAGAGAGAGAGAGAGAGAGATAAAATTTTGAAGATTAAATTGAGAGAAAGAGATAGAGGGAGAGAGAGAGAGAGAGAGAGAGAGAGAGAGAGAGAGAGTAATTAGTGAGTGATAAAATTTGGAGGATTTAATTGAGAGAGTAATTAGTGAGTGATAAAGTTTTGAGGATTAAATTGAGAGAGAGAGAGAGAGAGAGAGAGAGAGAGAGAGAGAGAGAGAGAGAGTAATTAGTGAGTGATAACATTTTGAGGATTTAATTGAGTCAGAGAGAGAGAGAGAGAGAGAGATTAATTAGTGATAATTTTTTTTTTTTTAGAGAGAGTAATTAATGAGTGATATAATTTGAGGATTTAATTGAGAGAGAGAGAGAGCGAGGGAGGGGGGAGGGAGTGTCAGCAATCAGGAGGAAAACAAACCAAGGCATTTCATTAGACAGCCAGGCTTTTATTCTTCCTGTCCCTTCCCCTGTCCCTTCCTCCTTCTGGCTTTCCCTTCTCGTCTTCATCCTTTTCATAGACTTTCATTTTATTTTCTTCTCTTTCTTTTATTTTTACTTCCAAAGTTATATGTCGTTCCGCCTTATTTTCTTCTCGTCTTAATTCTTCCTTCTTCCTCCTCCCGCATTTCTCCTCACCTCTTACAGATCTTCCTCTCTAACTGTCTTCCTTTTCCTGTCCTTTCCCTCTTTTCACCTTTTCCTCTCCTTCCCCCTTCCTCTTCATTACTTCCTCCTCTTTGCCTTTCTTATTTCTCGTCTCCACATCCACTTACCGTTTCCTTTTTCCATTCCTTCCTTCTTCCTCATTCCTGCATTTTTTCAGAGTCTTCCTTCTCTTCTTTGCTAAATTTCTTCTTTCCTTTTCACTTTACTTTTTTCTTAGGTGTCATGTTTTTCCTTTCTCCTCGTCGTTTACCTTCCTCTACTCTTTTCTTCCCCCTTCTTACTTTCTTCTCTCTATATTCCTCCAATTCTTCCTCCTCCCCTCTCCTCTTATTCTTTTTCCTCTTTCAACCTATCTCCTCCCCCACCACCACCTTCATTCTACATCACAGTCTCACCTACTCTCTCTTCTCTCCCACTCCTTACCTCCCACCTCACCCATAACCTTCCCTCCTTATCCCCTCTCTCCTGATCCTCTCTATCCCTTTTCTTCCTCCATGCCCTCTTCTTACATTTCCCACTCCCTTCTCTTCTTTCCTCTCCACGACGCCCAGTGTTCCTCCATCTCTTCCTCCGATTCCTTCTCCCACATCATCTCCCCTCCCCTCTTTTCCCCGGTCCTCTCCCTCTCCCACTTCTCTCCATCCCTCTCTTCTCCTCCGTTTCTGCCTCTTCTTCTTCTCCCTCTGCCATCTCTTCTTCTCTTCCCTCCCGTCTGGCTTTCACTGATAGAAAATATCCCTTTGTTTGCCAGGGAGAGAGGCGGGAAGAAAGGCAGGGAGATTAGGAGAGAAAGGGAGAGAGAGAGAGAGAGAGAGAGAGAGAGAGAGAGAGAGGAACTGAAGTACAGAGAGAGAGAAAATGAAAGCAATACAAAATATAGGAAACATAAGGCAGGGACAGCAGTAAGATTGTATACATGATGACCAGATTGTATCAGTAAACAGTTTTAACCTTGACCTTTGTACCACCACCGCACCCAGCCTCTCTACCACACACACACACACACACACACACACACACACACACACACAGGTAAATACGTACAGATCCCCACTGGCATGGTGTGGGGCTCAGAACACTGTTGAATATTCCCACACACGCCGCCACCACCATCACCCTCTGCCTTTCCCTCGCCCATATTTTACCTCCCTCATCCTCCTACCTCACCCTCACCCTCACCCCTTCCCTCACACTTACCTCTCCCTCACCCCTTCCCTCACACTTACCTCTCCCTCACCCCTTCCCTCACACTTACCTCTCCCTCTCCCTCACACCTCTCCCTCGCCTACTTTACCCTCACGCTTCCCTATCCTTCTCCCTCTCCCACACCCTCCCCCTCACCCTCACCTGTACACCTGTAGTCGTCTTTGTGACCATTTCAGACTCTGTAACTGACAAGGATAGCATATAAGTGAAGGCGTATATCACTGACTATCCACTGTACCAGCCTCATTAATACAGACTAACTTTTTGCTGAGGGAGATAAATAATAGATAGGTAGATAGATAAATAGATAGACATGGATGGATGGGTAGATAGATAGGTAGATAGATAGATAGGGACAGACACAGTGCGATAATAAAAAATAATAAGTGAAATACTGTACAGCCTTGTCAAGAGGGAAGAGAGAAAGTCAAACACAGAAGGGGAGAAGTGGAGAGAAAAGAGCGAGACGGAGGAGAGGGAGGGGAGAGGAGAGAGAGGGAAGAGAGGCAATAGTGATGATAGAGGGAGGCAAGACAAACAGGAGAGAGAGAGAGAGAGAGGGTGTAAAATGAAGGAGGAGGAACTGATATAAAAAGGTAATATTGGTAAAGAAGGTAAACAGAAGCGAGAGAAAAGACAGGAACAGAAATAATGAAAGGGACAGAGAACAGAGACGTAGGGATAAAAGAGAGAATAGGATACGAAATAGTAATAATAAAATAAATATCCAATAATTTCGGTATGTAATTGTGTAAACACGTACAGTCTAGTGATAGTAATAAAAATAAATATCCAGTACTTTCGGTGTGTAATTGTGTAAACACGTACGGTATAGTGATAGTAATAATAAAAATAAATATCCAGTAATTTGGGTATGTAATTGTGTAAACACGTACGGTATAGTGATAGTAATAATAAAAAATAAATATCCAGTAATTAGGGTATGTAATTGTGTAAACATGTGCAGTGTAGTGATATGTATAGTTCCCCCTTGCTACCGCCACACGATGTTATAATGCTGACAGGAGATGTGTGGAATATAATGGGTTGGATGCAGCCTTCATTAACCCCTCCATAAGTATACGCTATTTATAAGTTAATTGTTTGATGGTACCCTGATTAAAATAAGGCTCCGGAGGCAAGGGGTTAAGTAATTCTCTCTCTGTCTGTCTGTCTCTCTCTCTCTCTCTCTCTCTCTCTCTCTCTCTCTCTCTCTCTCTCTCTCTCTCTCTCTCTCATTAAAACACCGGGATAAAGTCGAGGCGTGAAGCGCAGCCTGAAATCATTCATCCTTTTATTTTATATACAACTTTTTTATTTTATTTTTCTGAAAATCTTTTGCGATATGAAAGAAAAACGGAGGGAAGAATACATGAAATATTTTTGAGAAGTGTGTGTGTGTGTGTGTGTGTGTGTGTGTGTGTGTGTGTGTGTGTGTGTGTGTGTAAAACTTCAGTGTTACTCTTAAACCTTTTATTCAGCTTAGGACAGAGTCCCCTCATCAAACACCTTCACATCTCACCCATCTGTCCCCCACCAACCACTCACCCACCCTCATCTCCCCCACCATTCCACCCTCACCCCCACTCACCCACCCCACCCCCTCACGCTCTCATATCCCCTGTTCTTCCCCCTCATTTCCAACCCCCACCCATTAGCCCTTCACCCCTCTTCCCCCCCACCCACTCTCACCCCCACCTTCCTTCCCTCCCCTTCTCCCTCTCACCATCACCATTCGTCTTCCCCCACTTGTTAGCCTTGCAGTCCATTCTGCTGTCCATCTCCCTTCATCTGTTCCCACATGCTCTCTCTCTCTCTGTGCGTGTGTGTGTGTGTGTGTGTGTGTGTGTGTGTGTGTGTGTGTGTGTGTGTGTCGTTTGTATCAATATTAATGTCTCTCTCTCTCTCTCTGGTACCATAGCTGCTTATTTATTTCGCTTTGTCTGTCTGTCTGCCTGTCTGAATCAGAAAATCAGAGGTAAGCCAAGGTTGAGGATAGGAGGGGGAGGGAAGAAAGGAGTTGGTGAAGAAGGGGAAGGGAAGATACAGGAAGGGAAAGGGGAGGAGGAAATATGGGAAAAGGAAAAAGAGAGGTAGGAATGGGAGAAGGAGATGGGAAGAGTGGGAGAGGGTGAAGAGAGGATGAGAAGGAAGGAAGGAAGAGAGGGGAAGAAGAAAAGGGAGGGATGGAAGGAACTAAGAGAGGGGATGAAAGACCAAAGGAGGGGGGAAAGGAAGGGGTAGAATACGTACAAGACAACAGACCTAACACAACTTGCATACATTGACACGCCGTCCAGAAACAACCCACAGAAATCCCTGAACTCTCCCACCATTCCACATCCCACACCACCCTGCCTCTCCCCACCTTATCTTCTCCTTATTACCCGCCTATTATTTGGGGAATTGAGTGTGTTTTGGTGGGGAAATGGAGTTACGTTGGATTACTAACTGAGGAAATGGGTTGATGTTCTGTCTCACCCGGAGGATTCTCTCTACTCATCGCGTCACTATCTCAGCTCAGCACCTTATTTCCACCTATTACTCGCTACTACTGAGAGAGAGAGAGAGAGAGAGAGAGAGAGAGAGAGAGAGAGCGATTACCCCACATTTATTACACACTGTACTTTATTACTTCCTACAAACGTTTTTTTCGACTAATAAAAATGTACACATTTTATCTCTACCGTACCTTATCTTTTTTGAGTTATCATCAGCATCGTCAGTCTCTGCCTTATCTTTCTGAGTTTGTTATCGTCAGTCTCTGCCTTATCTTTCTGAGTTTGTCATCATCAGCATCGCCAATGTCTGCCTTATCTTTATGAGTTGTTATCATCAGCATCGTCAGTCTCTGCCTTATCTTTATGAGTTTGTTTTCGTCAGTCTCTGCCTTATCTTTCTGAGTTTGTCATCATCAGCATCGCCAATGTCTGCCTTATCTTTATGAGTTGTTATCATCAGCATCGTCAATGTCTACCTTATCTTTATGAGTTGTTATCATCAGCATCGTCAATGTCTACCTTATCTTTATGAGTTGTTATCATCAGCATCGTCAATGTCTACCTTATCTTTCTGAGTTTGTTATCATCAGCATCGTCAATCTTTTCATCATTGTCATCCCAGCCCAAATTCCCTCCTAAGTTATACGGTTAGTTAGATGCCACAGAAAGAGAAAATGATGGACGGTGAGTGCAGGTAGGAAAATGGTAGGTTAACTTACTGATGGTCGGGAGGTTAATACTCTCTCTCTCTCTCTCTCTCTCTCTCTCTCTCTCTCTCTCTCTCTCTCTCTCTCTCTCTCTCTCTCTCTCTCTCTCTCTCTCTCTCTCTCTCACGTGTGTTCGTTACCTGGTACATAAAATAGGGACCTGGATGTCAAAGTGACGGTTGCGTGAGGTATTTTGTGCGTGCTATCCTTGTCAGTCAGGTTGGTATTCCAGATGGCATAGGAGGCTTCGTATCACCTGTTCCTTATTGATTTAGTCTACTGTACATTTTCCACCTTAACATTTTCTTGTATGACATCTGTAGCGTATTATTATCGACAGTGTGTGTATCAGTAACATCTGTCCATCTATCTGTTTATCTGTCTGTCTGTCTATCTATCTATCTATATCTATCTACCTATTGCCACACGCCTTAATCCGTAAGAGGTGGCCAGAAACAAATCTCCTCCACGACTCCCTGCCCCCTGCCATTTCGCTGCCCTCCCCCCAACTTACACCCACCTCTCATATACCTCACATGCAGGAGGATGTTATTGTGATAGACTCAGAATAAATCGTCAAGAAGAGGTGTTAGGGCATCCCAGAGCCACATAGAATACACCCAATACAGCCAACACTGCTACTGATGAGTGTTGCTGTGTTGGTACAATACACCCGATACAGCCAACACTGCTACTGATGAGTGTTGCTGTGTTGGTACAATACACCCGATACAGCCAACACTGCTACTGATGAGTGTTGCTGTGTTGGTACAATACACCCGATACAGCCAACACTGCTACTGATGAGTGTTGCTGTGTTGGTACAATACACCCGATACAGCCAACACTGCTACTGATGAGTGTTGCTGTGTTGGTACAATACACCCGATACAGCCAACACTGCTACTGATGAGTGTTGCTGTGTTGGTAGTGTATTTGTGTTCTTAGGCTTCCCTTACTAAATGACAGCAATAGTTCAGTAACCCCTTCAGTGCCATGACCTGTTTTATATTTCATAGTAAGTACGGCTTGAGAGCCTCGTAGTGAAGGGGTTAGAAATAGATATGGGTAGAGATAGTTGCTGCTGCCTTCCCTACCACAGTTCTGGCGGCAAGTGAATAATACTGACGCACGAAGGAGTCATTTTAATAATAATAATAATAATCGCAGGTAAAGGTGTAATAATTGGCCAGCTTTCATGGACTCATCCCGCCTGCCACCTAAAGCCTTCACTAATTGTTGACAACGGGTTTTGTTCTGTTTTAGTCTGACTCAAATACCAACCAATTTTATGACGAAATTGGAACTGTAATACTTTCGTTTATTAATATTAGATAATTCACTTTTTTCTTATACCGCAATGCATTCACTTTTGTCTGGGTTATGTACTGTATTTCCTTCATTTCTGTTGTAATTGACTTACTTTTCTTTCCCCGTCAAAAGTACACACCATTGATCGTAAGCTGAGGCAGATTTTAGGTTACACACACACACACACACACACACACACACACACACGTTATCCTAAACATGTACACACACACACAAATTACCATCCCTCCCCCACCCACGCACACGTCAGGCCAGCGATATATTCAGTGCAGTAATAAATCCGGTGTAATATTAATAGCAAACACCATGATAGAGCCACGTGTGTGTGTGTGTGTGTGTGTGTGTGTGTGTGTGTGTGTGTGTGTATGTGTTCCGCTGTAATATGAAAAGCAAACACGATGGTAGAGTGACGTTAGCATATTTAATATACCACCTGTGTGTGTGTGTGTGTGTGTGTGTGTGTGTGTGTGCCCTCTCTCCTCTTTCATCCCTCCCACGCATTTGTTTCATCAACCTTAACTACTTCCATTGACACCCACACTCACCGTCTCCTCTCCCACACCCACACTCACCGTCTCCTCTCCCACACCCACACCCACCGTCTCCTCTCCCACACCCACACCCACCCTCTCCTCTCCCACACCCACATCCACCCTGTCCTCTCCCACACCCACATCCACCCTCTCCTCTCCCACACCCACACCCACCCTCTCCTCTCCCACACCCACACCCACCCTCTCCTCTCCCACACCCACATCCACCCTCTCCTCTCCCACACCCACATCCACCCTCTCCCCTCCCACACCCACACCCACCGTCTCCTCTCCCACACCCACATCCACCCTCTCCTCTCCCACACCCACACCCACCGTCTCCCCTCCCACACCCACACCCACCGTCTCCTCTCCCACACCCACACCCACCCTCTCCTCTCCCACACCCACACTCACCGTCT
>NC_137003.1:1242944-1307666 GCF_032717465.1 Coenobita brevimanus
AACAAATAAATGAAAGAACAAGGAAAATAACACACACACACACACACACACACACACACACGCATGCACACGGGGGGCGGGGGGAGGAAACTGAGGGAGGAAGGGTAACTCGCACACCTGTTGAATATCAAATGAATACCTTGCCTGTTTACTTTGTTAGCGAGAGAGAGAGAGAGAGATTAATAATGCAAAAAAAAATCAATACATAAAGCAGGAATAAAAATAAAAATAAAGCAAAGAAAATAAGCTGAAGAACGTAAACAAGAAGAGAACAAGTTTGCTTTAGGTGAGCTGCTCTCACGAATGTATTCCTTTCACTGCGATGATACTGATATTTGTAATCAGACTATCCCCATACGATTGCATACAGCTTGGGAAACACCTCGTGTAGTGAAGGTGTTAAGGAAGGGTGTATTTAACAGCTCCAGTTCTAAAAGGCTCTCGTAAGCTTGATAGAATCGTCTGGGTAAGCAGGAATAAAATATAACTAAGTCATGGTAGTAAAAGGGTTAAGTTATTAATGCCATCACCATCATGTCTGTCTTTTGTTTATTCAGGCCACCAGCCCACGATGCTAAGCCTGCAGTAGAAAGGACCTGTAGTAGTGAGGGCATGATGAACACTTTGTTCAACTCATCCTGTTCAAAACGTGTACCTCAAGGTGAAAAAAAAGATAATCGGACCACATTAAAAATATAATAATAAGCTTGGTGTGGGTGGGTGAAGAAAGGTAGGGCCAATACACCCTGAATGGGCAGGTGTACTGTACGTCACAGAAGCTTGGTGTCGGTGGATGGAAGAAGGGTGGGGGCAATACACCCTGTTATGATGGGCAGGTGTAAGTTAACAGGTATGAGTGGGGCCATGATTGCGTTCATACCTTTCCCCTAGAACAGGAAGAGTAAAGAATGCAGAAAGGTGTCATCATGGTGAAGAGGTTTGGTGGAGGTGGACACAGGAAATTATAGAATGATATAATTTCTAACTAGTTACGCCTGTGTCCAGAAGGTCATTAAGAGGGTAGTTTAGGCTGGCTTGGCCCCGTCGTCTTTACAGGAATTTATACCACCGTCCTTAATTGCTTTTGCTGTGTCTCATCCTCTTTGCTCTACCTTTTCCCTCCTTTTTTAATTTTTTTAAAGTCTTTCCCTTTTTCTTTTCTTCGTTAAATGTGATTCGTCTGTTTCATATTCTTCCCTCATTTCCATGTATTACCTCACCCATATACAAACCTCCCACTTACCTACCTCCTAGCCTGCCTTCCTACATACCTCCCTCCCTACTTACCTCTGTACCTGTCTAATTATCTACACATCTTCATCCGGCAGACTTCGTACTAGTTCTGATTTTTTGAAGTTACATATCCATCAACCTACCTACCTACCTACCCATCAACCTACCTACCTACACACCACCTACCTACCTACCGACAGACCAACCTATCTACCTACCTACACACCAACCTACCTACCTACCTATACACCAACCTACCTACCCACCTACCAGTAGCTTGATCATGGCCTTTGTTGTATCAGTGGCAGTGACAGTGTGATAAACCCCCACAATACGTCAGTGTCGGGTGTGGCAGTGACCATAGCAGAGTGACACTGACGCTACATCACACGGCCCGATTCTACCCTGTTTTGAAGATTCCCTAACACCTCTTTCTTGGCGATTTATTCAAGGCTGTTTGTTAAAGTGGAACCTGTTACTATGGTATCTGTTCTGTGAGTGTAAAAAAAAAAAAAAAACAGGAATGCTCCCTCCACCCACCAGTCCCTCCCCTGTCCCTCCAGCAGAAGTCAGCAGGAAATAGTTAGCAGGAGGGAAGAGAAGGAAAACAGGAGAGGAAGAGAATGGAGGAGGAGGCCATGAGAGAACAAAGGAGAAAGGAACCAAACAGAGACGGAAGCAGAGTAAAAGCATGGAGGAAGGGGAAGAGGAGAGAGAGGAGAGAAGAGGGGATGAAAGGAGAGATAAAGAGAGAGAGAGAGAGAGAGAGAGAGGAAGGGGAGAGAAAGAAGACAGGAAATATTAAGGAACAAAAAGGTGGGAAGAAGGAGGATGTGGGTAGGGGAGAAGAAAGGAAAGGATGGACAGCAGGAAGAGAAGAGAGAGAGAGAGAGAGAGAGCGTAACGACACGTGTCACACCCCATAACGACCACAACTGGATTACTCAACACTTCACCCCAGGATTCTCTCTCTCTCCCTCCCTCCCTCCCTCCCTCCCTCCCCTACCTATCCACTCTTTTTCTCACCTGCCCTATTCTGTCTCTGTCACCTCTCCCTCTCCCATCCCTACCTCTTCACTCTTCGTCATCTTTCCTCCTCTCTCTTTCCATCCCCTCTCCCTTCCCTCCACTATCCTTTCCCTACCTGTCCACCCTTTCTCTCTTCCTTCCCTCCCCACACTTGGTCTCTCCCCTCTCCCCTCTTCTCTCCCCTCTCACCTCGTTAAGTAAATCCTCACTTTACTCCCCTCACTCCCCTTCCCTCACTCATGTACATAAATCTCTCTCTCTCTCTCTCTCTCTCTCTCTCTCTCTCTCTCTCTCTCTCTCTCTCTCTCTCTCTCTCTCTCTCTCTCTCTCTCTCTCTCATCACCAATACAGTCCGTTCCCTGGTGCCCAACAGTCCTCTCCTCCACAAATATAAGGCGTCTCACACCCTCACCTCACCGAACCGTCAATACTGAATAATATTAGAGCTTTGTGCCGTTTTCTGTGTGGCGTAGGAGGCTGTGTAGCGCCTCTGCCTCAGCGATTTAGTTGACATATTACACCTTGCCATTTATTTAGTTATTTATTTATTTATTTATTTATTTATAGTTAGTGTTAGCACCATTTACTTAGCGATTTATTTTGCCTATTAAACTCTAACATTCTTTTTCACGTATATTTTTATCGTGTTAATATGGACCTAGTTTTGATCAGTGCCATACATGAGGCTACTGGGTGTATTGTGCAGAATGAATGGCTAAGGTGTACTGGGTGTATTGTGCAGAATGAATGGCTAAGGTGTACTGGGGTGTATTGTGCAGAATGAATGGCTAAGGTGTACTGGGTGTATTGTGCAGAATGAATGGCTAAGGTGTACTGGGTGTATTGTGCAGAATGAATGGCTAAGGTGTACTGGGGTGTATTGTGCAGAATGAATGGCTAAGGTGTACTGGGTGTATTGTGCAGAATGAATGGCTAAGGTGTACTGGGTGTATTGTGCAGAATGAATCGCTAAGGAAGTGGTGTTAGCAAGTGTCCAGATGCATTTAGAATACGTTGGTATGTCATTGGGGTCTGGTGTGGTGGTGTTAGTGCTGGTGTTTTGATGACGGCTGGCTGGGTCTGGTGTGGTGGTGTTTGTGCTGGTGTTTTGATGACGGCTGGCTGGGTCTGGTGTGGTGGTGTTAGTGCTGGTGTTTGGATGACGGCTGGCTGGGTCTGGTGTGGTGGTGTTAGTGCTGGTGTTTTGATGACGGCTGGCTGGGTCTGGTGTGGTGGTGTTAGTGCTGGTGTTTGGATGACGGCTGGCTGGGTCTGGTGTGGTGGTGTTAGTGCTGGTGTTTGGATGACGGCTGGCTGGGTCTGGTGTGGTGGTGTTAGTGCTGGTGTTTGGATGACGGCTGGCTGGGTCTGGTGTGGTGGTGTTAGTGCTGGTGTTTGGATGACGGCTGGCTGGGTCTGGTGTGGTGGTGTTAGTGCTGGTGTTTGGATGACGGCTGGCTGGATCTGGTGTGGTGGTGTTAGTGCTGGTGTTTGGATGACGGCTGGCTGGGTCTGGTGTGGTGGTGTTAGTGCTGGTGTTTTGATGACGGCTGGCTGGGTCTGGTGTGGTGGTGTTAGTGCTGGTGTTTGGATGACGGCTGGCTGGGTCTGGTGTGGTGGTGTTAGTGCTGGTGTTTGGATGACGGCTGGCTGGGTCTGGTGTGGTGGTGTTAGTGCTGGTGTTTGGATGACGGCTGGCTGGGTCTGGTGTGGTGGTGTTAGTGCTGGTGTTTGGATGACGGCTGGCTGGGTCTGGTGTGGTGGTGTTAGTGCTGGTGTTTGGATGACGGCTGGCTGGGTCTGGTGTGGTGGTGTTAGTGCTGGTGTTTGGATGACGGCTGGCTGGGTCTGGTGTGGTGGTGTTAGTGCTGGTGTTTGGATGACGGCTGGCTGGGTCTGGTGTGGTGGTGTTAGTGCTGGTGTTTGGATGACGGCTGGCTGGGTCTGGTGTGGTGGTGTTAGTGCTGGTGTTTTGATGACGGCTGGCTGGGTCTGGTGTGGTGGTGTTAGTGCTGGTGTTTGGATGACGGCTGGCTGAGTCTGGTGGAAGCTTAGTTCAGAGAGAGAGAAAGAGAGAGAGAGAGAGAGGGAGTAGTATAGTTTCCAAAGCACTCTGGGAAACTGATACGACTGAGGAAAACTTTACAGGACTGCTGGAAATGAGTCCTGCATTAAATTACGTCCAGCCAATTGCACAAAGTTCTGTACGGTTTTTATGGCGTTTGAAGGAAATGGAAGACTTGCTGGTGTTTTTATCTTCCTGTACTCCCTCTCTCTCTCCCCCCCCCCCCTTAGTTTAAGTCCAATTTCATGTTTTTCTTTTTTGCTGAATAACACAACTATTAATATTTTTCGGTTACTGCTGATGTTGTCTTTGTTGATGACCTAGGTGTAGACCATCATCATCATTATATCGTCATGATCATCCTCATTATCATTATAGCCAGTTTTTCCACTAATACATGATATGGCAGAGATTCAGCAAGCAGTGAAAGTGACCCACCAATGCAGTGAAATTGGGGTTCTCTGACCGTAGAGTTTTGACCCTTGGACGACTCTATGGACAGTGGATAATCTTTGTATAGTTCTCTTCCCTCATCCCCAGCTGTCTCTTCCCTCCAGCCCCCCTGTCTCTTCCCTGAACCCCTCCTGTCTCTTCCCTGAACCCCTCCTGTCTCTTTCCTCCACCCCTCCTGTCTCTTTCCTTCACCCCGACACACTTTTTTCATTGCTGCTCTTCACCTTCCTTTTCCACATCCAATATTTGCTGATTGAACTAATTTGACGCGTAGCCGCCCCACAGATTATCACAGTTATGCCAATTGAGAGAGAGAGAGAGAGAGAGAGAGAGAGAGAGAGAGAGAGAGAGAGAGAGAGAGAGAGAGAGAGAGAGAGAGAGAGAATGCCAATACGTTTTGCGTCCTAACAGCTAAATCAAAGGCATTTTACCGATACCTGGAGGGAAGGGAAGGTGAACACGGAAAGGGAGATGGTGGGGATGGACAGGATGGGAGCTGATGACAGGGAAGGACAGGGTAGGGTAGGGAAGGGGAAGGACGGGAAGGGCAGGATAGAATATGACAGGACAGGGCAGGGTAGCTACGGACAGAGAAGAGAAGGACAGGACTGAGTAGGGCAGGGTAAGAAAGGTGAGAGCAGCAAAGGACAGAGTATAGCAGGGCAGGGCAGGGCAGGGCAGAAATCATCAGTATGTGTTCGTCCGCCTTGGGAGAAGGAAGGAAAGAGAAATAATCTTGCATGTCTTATTTGGTCATTCTCTCTCTCTCTCTCTCTCTCTCTCTCTCTCTCTCTCTCTCTCTCTCTCTCTCTCTCTTTCTCAGTTCTCGTCTGCTTTTTTTCTTTCTTTTCTTGTCTAAGTTGTTGTACTTTCCGTCGCTTTATGTTTATGTTCATTTTGTTTTTTTTTTACTTTATATCTTTTCTTTGCCTGCCTTCAACATTTCTTTCTTTCTTCCTCTCTTTCTTTCTTTGCTTCTTTCTTTCAGTCTGTCTCTTCTGATAATTGAAATCTTCCCATGTTCCTTGTCTTTGTCTTTGTTCGTATTGCTGATTATTGTCTTTTTATATATTTTTCTTAATTTTTGTCTTCATACTTTTGGCAATAAATAACGGAATAAAAATGATAAAGAAAACAGCGACAATCGATGGCATTAGACAGTCAGTATTACCGCTGTCAGTAGGATGATATTTTGTTATTGTTTACCGACAGTGTGGCCAGACGTGTTTATTACCTGTGTGTGAGGCAGGTGTTGTGTGTGAGGCAGGTGTTGTGTGTGAGGCAGGTGTTGTGTGTGAGGCAGGTGTTGTGTGAGGCAGGTGCTGCGTGTAAGGCAGGTGTTGTGTGTGAGGCAGGTGTTGTGTGAGGCAGGTCCTGCGTGTAAGGCAGGTGTTGTGTGTGAGGCAGGTGAGATGGACGTGCAGTGGTGTGACAGGTATGTGTATCTGGGCAGCCTGTTCACAAGCGACGGGACCCTGTCGTCCACCATTACCGCCCACGCACAAGCAAAAATGTGCCACATTCTGAAATTTGTCATTTTTGGAAAAGAATGTAGACATACCATTTTATGTTAAAAAGAAAATGTTTGAAGCAGCCTTAATGTCAACCATCCTATATGGCTGTGAGTCCTAGTTCAATGGGAACTTGAGGCCACTGGAAAAATTGTGTAACTGGGGTATTAAACAGCTGCTGGGAGCTCGTATGACGGCGTGCACGGACGTTTGTTACGTGGAACTCGGGTCCCCGCCACTGAAATCTATAGTACTAGCAAGGCAGAGGAAGCTTTTCCAGCGACTGTGGGGGGAGAGGCGCGGTATGCCCGATGACCCGTGGGTGCACGCCGTCAGGCTGACCATGGCGGCTAACACACCAAGTAAACACATTAAGAGTTTAATAATTGTGTTGATGATGTTAAAGTCTGCATTGAATCTTTAAAGCAATCAATTTCTAACCCTACATCTTCTAGAAGGCTAATTTATAATGTGTTGAACCCTACCTTAACAGTTCACGAGATCTATAAATGTCGTGGTAAAACTAGTGAGGTACACAGAGTGGCATTTAGTCGGCTGCGGGTAATCAGTCATAATCTGGCAATTGAGACGGGCCGTTGGAATCGGCGTGGACGGGGACGTCTCCCGGTAGCAGAGCGGCTCTGTCCATGTGGTGCTGTGCAAACACAGTTGCATGTACTGGAGGTGTGTCCACTGACTCAGCACATACGTACAAGATATAACTTTACTTCCTGGAGTCAAATCATTGGTGACGATGCTCAGTTTCCTATTGAGGAGATAGTGTATAAGGTCCTTTCCTGTGTCGGCTAATGTGTACTATAATGTTTATCATAACCTACTGTATGTTATTTAAAGTGTATTTAATTCATTTTGTATGCTCTTATTCTAACCATGATATATCACTGGGAATTTTTTTTTGTAAAATACGTGATTGGTCAAACTATAGTTACGTTACTAATCAAAATGTAATGGTTTACATCTTTCATTAAGGCTATATAGATGCACTGATCAACCCTTTAATACTTCGCTTGTTATGTGGACCATAATTGTTTGCTAATATCTGATGTGCTGTTTATCATGTTAAGGTTTATCGTTGCTTGGAATCTTGTATGAGTAACTGAATATTGTGGTCAGTTAATACTTACTTACTGACTTACTGTATGAGGCAGGTGTGAGAGGCAGGTGTTATGTGTGAGGCAGGTGTTGTGTGTGAGGCAGGTGTTGTGTGTGAGGCTTGTGTTGTGTGAGGCAAGTGTTGTGCGTGAGGCAGGTGTTGTGTGTGAGGCAGGTGTTGTGTGTGAGGCAGGTGTTGTGTGTGAGACAGGTGTTGTGTGTGAGACAGGTGTTGTGTGGGGCAGGTGTTGTGTGAGGCAGGTGTTGTGTGTAAGGCAGGTGTTGTGTGTGAGGCAGGTGTTGTGTGTGAGGCAGGTGTTGTGTGTGAGGCAGGTGTTGTGTGAGGCAGGTGTGTGAGGCAGGTGTTGTGTGAGGCAGGCGGTGTTAGGCAGCGGGTACAGGCAGTCTCCATTACCCCCTTCACACTGACTTGTGGCCTCTTTGGAAAGGAAGTCCTGTTGCCTTTAATTTATTCTGTTGAGCTTCGTAACTTCTCTTGGTGAAGTAATTTGTGTTTACTCTCACCTACTTGTCTAACAGGTGGCAGAAGGGCTTGTTACGTGGCCCAGTTTACACACACACACACACACACACACACAGTCACCTGGTGTGAATCCCCAGGTGCACCCACAGCAGCCAAAGGGTTAAATGTCCCCCCCTGGGTGGTACTGAACCCCGGTTACAAGGATTGGTAAACCCATACGCTACCCACCCGACCACCGGAGGCTCCGATACCCGTATGAATAACATAAATGAATAACTTAACTGACAGAGCGTCATCAATATACAATAATTTCAGTGCATAATAAAATGTTGTCTTTGCATTGTATTAAGCCAAACGAATGGAATGCTAAACGTTACACTGTTTTTATGGACACATTATATGGCTGTGTATTACCTCCAGGTGAGTTTGTCTTTATGTTACCTGCTTTACAATTATCGTTCACTTCCCCTCCCTGATAAATCACTTGTCTATTGTACTAAACAATTTGAAACGGCAGTTGATGTGTAATGTAGTTCCCGGATATTATCGCTCACCCCCACCATCAGTAACCATAGCAATCTGAAACGCCACTGGTTTATAATGGCATTTCCATAGATTTTTGTTCACCGAGTTATCAGTAAGACCCGTTTTATTATTATTATTATTAGTAGTAGTAGTAGTAGTAGCAGTAGTAACTAATTTTATTATTATTATTATAATTATTATAATAATAATAATTATTATTATTATTATTATTATCATCATTAGTAGTAGCAGTAGTAGTAGTAGTCGTAGCCTAGTAGTAGTAGAAGTAGTAGTAGTAACTAACATGATGATGATGATGATGATGATGATGATGATGATTATTATTAAGTGAAACTGGCGCAGTAAGTTAGCACACCAATTCAAAATGACAGTCCTAACTAGAATGACAAAATATATATTAATCTCCTGTCGTTTCGTTCAGCATATTGTCAGTCAAACAGGTAACATTATGAAGCATTGTGACACGCCAATAACGTAACAACCCCTGCCAATTCCCTGTGGCTGTAATTAATGAGTGTTAATGAGGGTAATTAGTCAGGCCATAAGTTGGCGGGGAAATGTGGCCCATATTGGTGGGGGGGGTGGAGGTGTGTGTGTGTGTGTGTGTGTGTGTGTGTGTGTGTGACAGGACATGACGACAGCAACACACACACACACACAAGGCATAGCACATTTGTGTATTCCTTCTCTGTCCTTCTATCCACTCCTTCATTTGCCTGTCTGTTCCTTCTCTGTCTAATGTTCAGTCTATCCGTTCATTCATCCATTTATCATTCATTCATCTATCCGTCAACCCATCTTTCCGTATATCTGTTTTTCTGTATAAATCTGTCTATTTATCTATCCATCTGTTTATCTATCTGTATTTCTATCTATTTCTGTATAGTTGTTAGTCAGTCTATATATCTATCTACATGTGTCTGTTTATATGTACACCTCTCCATCCATGCATTCATCCATCCATCCATCTATCCATGCATTCACCAAGTATTCATCTATCTATTCATTTATCTATCTACCTACCTCTCTCTCCCTCCTTCCATCCATCCTCCTTCTCTCTCTCCCTCCCTCCCTCCCTCCCTCTATCCATCCATCCATCCTCCCTTTTCTCCCTCCCTCCCTCGCTATCTTGTCACCTCTTCACCCTTCCTACTCACAAGTTATGTTTACTGTGTCAAATGGAACGTCTCTCCTCCTCTCCCTCCCTCTCGCTTCTCCTCCCTCCCTCCTCATCTTCTCTCCTCACTTTTTTCTCTCTCCTCTCCATTTCAGTCCTTCTCCATTATCGTTCTCTTCCTCCTCCTTCCTTCCTTCCATCTTCTCCCTTTTTTCTTCGCTTCCTCTCCTTTCCCCCTCTCATCCCCTCCTTTGCCCCCTTTTCTCTTCTCTCCCTCCTTCCTCCCGTCTCTCTTTCCCTCCTCCCTCTTCTTCCCTCCTCCTCCCCTCCTCCTCCTCGCCAGACCCAATATTTGAGGAGTGCAGATTCTTTCTGTATTCACTCAAACTTTCATGGCGGAGGAAAACTGGGTCACACTGCACCTCACCTCACCTCACCTCACCTCACGTCTCATGTCCCTTTACCTCACCAATCACGTCCACTCACCTCACTCTACACCCTCATTTCAATTCGTCTCATGTTTTATTCAGTATGTTTTTCCTTGAAAGAGAGAGGAGAGTGCTGAATTGGATAATATGTGTGTGTGTGTGTGTGTGTGTGTGTGTGTGTGTGTGTGTGTGTGTGTGTAGCTGAGTGGCAGAACAAGACAATACTACCACTCTACATCCCTGCCACAGCACTTCTTCGTGACTAGCATCGTATTCTAGTGCACATTCGTCCCCAGCACTCAAGATGGAGAGATGGCAATTTTTGGCCAAGTAAAAGTGAAGAGAGTATAGCGAAGGGTCTAAAAACTGACCATTAAAAAGGATAGGAAATATTTATCGCTATATTATGCTGTGCTTTATTTATTTATTTATTTATTTATTTATTTATGCTTCAATTGGACTATTTTATTAAGATTAGGGCTCGTATTCTTGTCGGTTGAGGAAGCTCCCTAACACCTTTTTCTAAGCGATTTATTTTGTTACACCTTACTGTCATCTTCTGTGTTACATAAATCCTTCCAATATCACCATACTCTGCATATATATCCCACAAAATGATAATTAAACACGCATATCCAAAAATAAATAGCTAAGGAAGAGGCGTTAGGGAGCTTCCTTAACCGAAGAGAATAAGAGCCTAGAAGTTGAATAAAAGTTTAATAAAATCGTCTGGCGGTAGGAAGAACACACACACACACACACACACACACACACACACACACACACACACACACACACACATGGAGAAGCAGGTCAACAGGAGAAAGTGAAAAATATAAGAATGATGAAAGAGGAGTGAATAATAGAAATAATAATAATAATAATAATAAATCATCATCATCATCATCATCATCATCATCATCATAATAATAATAATAATAATAATAATAATAATAAAGGGTAATGAAGGAGGGAATAAAAGGCATAAAGCATAGAAGTGTAAAATTGTAAATAACAGGGAGGGAAGAGGGTGATGATGTGATGATGGTGGGATAAAGGGGAAATTGAGGCTACAGTGGAAGATGAGAGAGAGAGAGAGAACTGTCAAGCACAATGGTCTCAACTGGGCTACTTGAGTCTCCATTTGTTACCTAAAGTAGCAGACTGCACGCGTCACGCACTGCTGGGCCACTCAGGCAGGCAGGCAGGCAGGCAGGCAGACAGACAGGGATGGAGAGTGAGGCAAAGAGAATAATAATAAAAGAGACAGGCAGAGAAGAGTAAGGAAGGAGGATGTGAAGGAAGGCAGGGAGAGTAAGTGAGGGAGAGGACTGGACAGGATGAGGGAGGCTGGGAAAGGAATAGACAAGCAGAAGGTGAAAGAGGCAGGAAGACAGGCATGGAGAGGCAGGAAAGGCAGGAGGTCAGTCAGAAAAAGTTAGGTGGTAATAAAGAGGCTTAGGCAGGAATAAATGATCAAGGTTAGAGTGTACATGAAAATTATTATCATGTAAATAACTAAAATAAATGTGACCTTCCTTACCTGACATTACGTTGTGTGTGTAATTCACCGGGTCGGTCAGGATCACTTGATGGTCGTGATCGTCAGCTTTTACCCTCCCGGAAGGGAGCTGAGAGCTCATATAGTCCGATCTAAGGGCAAGGCTGTGACCATCACACACGCACACACCCGTCCCCTTGCTCAAGGGGGACAGTAACCACCCACTTCGTCAGTGAAACTTTTCGCAACCTGAGCGAGGCGCGAACTCCCGCCTTTTAATCATTACATTAGCACTGTAATCTGGGAGTTATGATGATTGCATTTTTCTGTCCAGGTAATCTTCACCTCCACAAAGGTAACCTGGATAAGAAATATTACTGTTTAATTCCCAGCACAGTATGGATTATTTGACGGTGTATTTTGCTGTATATTTTGTACCGTATTTTCCTGTTGTATTATGCAGTGTCTTTTGTTGTATTTTGTGTCCATTGCGTATTGTATTCTGTTATTTGGCCTGCACATCTTGAGTGATTATTTAGAGAGTGAGGAAGGACAGAGTGAGGTGAGTGGGGTAGAGTGAGGAAGCTTTAGGCAGGGTAGAGTGAGGCATTGTAGGATAAAGCCGGGCAGGGTAAGCGGGGTAGGATAAGGTAGAGTTAGGCAGTGTGTGGTGGGGCTGGGAGGGGGGAGCAGGGTAGAGTGAGGTAAGTTTCGGCAGGGTAGGATGAGGCAGTGTAAGATGAGGCAACATGAAGTGAGTAAGGGTATGGCAGGGCTGGGTGAGACAGGGTGGAGGGTGAGGCAGTGTAGTGTGATGCAGGGCAAGACAGGGTAGGGTGAGACAAGGCAGGGTGAGGCAGGGTACAATGGAAGGTCTCTGATTGACATTTATTAGAGGCAAGATCAAGTTTCTCTCCCCTCTTCCCTCCTCCTCCTCCTACTTCTCTGATCTTTTTTCTCTCCCCTTCTCTCTCTATCTTCCTCAGTTCTTTTGTGCTTTCTCCTCCTGCATCTCTCCTCTTTCTCTCATTTTCTTTCTTCCCTCTTTACTCGGCCTTTTTTCATTTTTCTCTCTCATCTCCCCTCTTTACCTTCTTCTTTCCCTCCTTCCTTTCATGTTGTCTTTCTCCTCATTTTCTCTCCTCTTTTTCTCACATCTTCCCTCATCTTCTCTTACCTTATCTTCCATTGCTTCCCGTCCTTTATTCTGTTATTTCCCTTGTCTTTTTCCTCTCGTCTCCCATTCTCTCGTCTCCTATTCTCTCCTCTCCTTTTCCCTCCTCTCCTTTTCTCCAAATTCTCTGACCGCATTGCTCCGTCGTCTCTCCGTTCTCCGTACTCTCTTCTCCTCTCCTTTTCTCTCCTATCCTCTTTTTTCGTTATCATTCTTCTTTTCCACGTCCTTTTGTTCCGAGGCAAAGTATAGTTTTGTACTTCTGTCTCTTTAGAAAAATATCTCATGACATACGAAAATTGTTAACGAGAGAGAGAGAGAGAAAGAAAAAGAGAGAGAGAGAGAGAGAGAGAGGATGGATGATAATGGAGAGCCCGTGTTAATGATTCACACCCACTCTGCATACACCCATTTAGCGAGCGAGAGAGAGAGAGAGAGAGAGAATGTTTCCAAATTACTCTCTCTCTCTTTCTCTCTCTCTCAAAACAAACCCAGCCACTCATTCATTTTCTCGTCATTTTTTACCCTTTGTGTTTCCGTCACTTTTAGCTCCCGTAACGTAACACCGTGACGCATTTAAGGCTAGGGTGAGAGAGAGAGAGAGAGAATTTTGTTGTTTCCATCTCTCTCTCTCTCTCTCTCTCTCTCTCTCTCTCTCTCTCTCAGTACCGTATTGTTGGTGGAGTGAATGTTTTTGTGTTTGCGTTGTTTTGTGTTTGGCATGTAGTTTTATTGTTTTGTATTCGTGTGTTTTCTTGGCAGTGTTTTTGTTTGGTTGGGAATAAAGCAAGTTGTAGGAAGGTAAATAATGTGAGACTTGGGGGAGATGAAGACGGGGAGGAAAGGGCATGGGGAGACGAGAGAGAGAGAGAGAGAGAGAGAGGAGTGGTAAGAAAAAGAGAGAATATTGAGGAGAGAAGGGGAAGTGAGGGAAGGGAGAATGGGGGAGACCTTTTCCCCTCACTCCCTTTCCCTCCAGTCCCTCCCCGGTCACCTCCTTGATAAGACTGGTGTAGAGGCAGATGTGTGTGTGTGTGTGTGTGTGTGTGTGTGTGTGTGTGTGTGTGTGTGTGTGTGTGTGTGTGTGTGTGTGTGTGTGTGTGTTTTCGTAGCCCTGTGCACATCAGCTCGCCCGGGTTGCTTTCTTTCTTTCTTTCTTTATCTTCTTTATTTTTGTTAGTTGAGAGAGGGGCAGTGTAGTGGGTGGTCTGTGGGGAGAGAGAGAGAGAGAGAGAGAGAGAGAGAGAGAGTGATTCTATAAATAAATGTCAATATATATGTACATTAAAATACAAGGTAAGTACATAATCACGTGTAGGAGTGTATTGATCAGTAATTTTGTGTGGTTTCTCCTCACCTCTACATCACCAAGTATCTTTCCTTAGGTGGATCAAGCCGTGTGGCGGTGGTAATACTGGAAAACGTATAATACACAACTGTTAAATGGACATGTTGCTGATGCCATCACTGTGAGGGAGAAGAGAATGGCAGGGCAGGGAGGAAACGGGAGGAGAGACGAGGAAGTGAGGGAAGAAAGGGTAGGGAGAGGAGGGGAAGGGTAGGGAGAGGAGGGGAAGGGAAGAGAGGGAGAAGAGAAGGAAAGGGAGGGAAGGGCGGAAACATGCTATATACCCAGCGATATACTGCATTTAACGTGTATACCCAGCTATATGGCGTGTTTGGTAATGTTGTTGTTGGTAACGTGACAGACTTTCCTTATGTATGAAGGAAATGGATTGGTGGCAGCAGCAGTGACTTTAAAACGAGGTCATGTAGGGTAGCAGTTAAAACCTACCATGTTGTCCATTGATATTGTTATTGTGTCTGTTGTTTTATGTGTCTGTTGTTTTATGTGTCTAGTGTTTTATGTGTCTGTTGTTTTGTGTGTCTGTTGTTTTGTGTGTCTTGTTTTATGTGTCTGTTGTTTTATGTGTCTGTTGTTTTAGGTGTCCAGTGTTTTATGTGTCTGTTGTTTTATGTGTCTGTTGTTTTGTGTCTAGTGTTTAAGGTGTCTGTTGTTTTATGTGTCTAGTGTTTTATGTGTCTTGTTTTGTGTCTGTTGTTTTATGTGTCTTGTTTTGTGTCTGTTGTTTTATGTGTCTGTTGTTTTATGTGTCTGTTGTTTTATGTGTCTGTTGTTTTATGTGTCTAGTGTTTTAGGTGTCTAGTGTTTTAGGTGTCTTGTTTTATGTGTCTGTTGTTTTATGTGTCTGTTGTTTTAGGTGTCTGTTGTTTTATGTGTCTGTTGTTTTATGTGTCTGTTGTTTTATGTGTCTGTTGTTTTATGTGTCTGTTGTTTTATGTGTCTGTTGTTTTATGTGTCTGTTGTTTTATGTGTCTGTTGTTTTATGTGTCTCGTGTTTTATGTGTCTGTTGTTTTATGTGTCTGTTGTTTTATGTGTCTCGTGTTTTATGTGTCTAGTGTTTTATGTGTCTCGTGTTTTATGTGTCTGTTGTTTTAGGTGTCTGTTGTTTTGTGTGTCTGTTGTTTTGTGTGTCTGTTGTTTTATGTGTCTGTTGTTTTGTGTGTCTGTTGTTTTGTGTGTCTTGTTTTGTGTGTCTGTTGTTTTAGGTGTCTGTTGTTTTGTGTGTGTTGTTTTGTGTGTCTTGTTTTGTGTGTCTGTTGTTTTATGTGTCTGTTGTTTTATGTGTCTGTTGTTTTATGTGTCTGTTGTTTTATGTGTCTGTTGTTTTATGTGTCTGTTGTTTTAGGTGTCTAGTGTTTTATGTGTCTAGTGTTTTATGTGTCTAGTGTTTTGTGTGTCTGTTGTTTTAGGTGTCTGTTGTTTTGTGTGTCTGTTGTTTTATGTGTCTGTTGTTTTGTGTGTCTGTTGTTTTGTGTGTCTTGTTTTGTGTGTCTGTTGTTTTAGGTGTCTGTTGTTTTGTGTGTGTTGTTTTGTGTGTCTTGTTTTGTGTGTCTGTTGTTTTATGTGTCTGTTGTTTTATGTGTCTGTTGTTTTATGTGTCTGTTGTTTTAGGTGTCTAGTGTTTTAGGTGTCTAGTGTTTTAGGTGTCTGTTGTTTTGTGTGTCTTGTTTTGTGTCTGTTGTTTTATGTGTCTGTTGTTTTGTGTGTCATGTTTTGTGTGTCTGTTGTTTTAGGTGTCTGGTGTTTTATGTGTCTGTTGTTTTGTGTGTCTGTTGTTTTGTGTGTCATGTTTTGTGTGTCTTGTGTGTCTGTTGTTTTATGTGTCTAGTGTTTTATGTGTCTGTTGTTTTATGTGTCTGGTGTTTTATGTGTCTGTTGTTTTGTGTGTCTTGTTTTGTGTGTCTGTTGTTTTGTGTGTCTGTTGTTTTATGTGTCTGTTGTTTTATGTGTCTAGTGTTTTAGGTGTCTGTTGTTTTATGTGTCTGTTATTTTAGGTGTCTGTTGTTTTAGGTGTCTGTTGTTTTATGTGTCTGTTGTTTTGTGTCTGTTGTTTTATGTGTCTGTTGTTTTATGTGTCTGTTGTTTTAGGTGTCTGTTGTTTTGTGTGTCTTGTTTTGTGTGTCTGTTGTTTTATGTGTCTGTTGTTTTATGTGTCTGTTGTTTTGTGTGTCTTGTTTTGTGTGTCTGTTGTTTTAGGTGTCTGTTGTTTTATGTGTCTGTTGTTTTAGGTGTCTGGTGTTTTAGGTGTCTGTTGTTTTATGTGTCTGTTGTGTAATGTGTTAATTGTTTTATTCTGGATGACGTCACAGATCTTATTCAACTAAGAGATATTGATATCAGTCAAAGAGATAAACATCCTTATCTCGTGTTGGTAATTTTCCCGTTGTATTCTTGCTGCCGTTGGACAATTGTATTCAACAAAGGCCACACTTGTCCAACTAGGCAGGGCAGCCATAGTTTTGTCTGACAGCTTCACCAGAATGGGTCTGCAATAAGGTGAATAAAATAATGTGGATGTAGTAAAGATAAATCAGTACAGAAATAATATACGTAGTCTACTCCGTACATGTGTGCGTTATACATGTACGTAAATACAGCATGTACACATAGTCAGCAGGTGGAGCTCCAACACATCGAACACTGAGTATATTTTCAATTACGGTGGCGGATAATGACAAGGTGTCCAGTGACCATAACTCGTACGCCTGGCACTACCTTACACACACACACACACACACACACACACACACACACACACACACACAAATCATAACTCTTCCATTGCCACACCCACTCATGTCTACCCAGTCCTCCTACTCCCCCTCCAACCCAACATAATCTTGTTTAAGCTGACAACATTACATAATATAACGTAATCTGATCTAATCTAACTTAATGAAGCCCACGGTAACTTGATCTAACCTTACCTAGCCTAACTTAACCTAACCTAGCCTAAGCTAGCCTCTTTCCCTCCCTTCCCCTCCCCTTCTCCCTGGCCACAGTGAGAGAAGCAGATGATATAATGCCGATACCAGCGTCAACGAGGCAGAGGGAGGAGGGAAAGAGTGGGAGGAGTGAGGAAATAGAGATGGAACAAGAAGAAGAGAGGATGGAGGAAGTTAGAGAGCAAATGGAGATGGAAGAAGAGGAGAGAGGAAGAGAGGAAATTGAGATGAAGAGGGAAGAAGGGAGGGACGAGCCAGGAAATAGATTTGGAGGGGAGAGAGAGGTGGAAAAACAAGAAAAAAGGAGAGAAAAAGATGAAGGAAAATGTGGAAGGAGAGAGAGATCCCTTTACTTTCTCCCTTCCTCCACCATTCCTCCCTTCCCTCCCTACGCCACCAGCCCTAGAAAAAAACGAAGTGTGCAGAATTTAATAAACTCTCTCTCTCTCTCTCTCTCTCTCTCTCTCTCTCTCTCTCTCCCCTTGCATTATTTCTTCTCTTCATTACCTTTTCTTACTTTTATTTCCCTTTCTTTATCTTAGTCCTACAGTAATATTAGAAGTTTTAGTTCAGAGAGAGAGAGAGAGAGCGAGTCAACTTGCCAAATCATTGGCAGGATTATCGAAGCAGGGAGGGAGGATGTGGAGGAAAGGAGGATGGAGGGAGGGAATATCGAGAGGGGAGGAGGGAGAATCGAGGCGATGAGAGTTATTACCCTCTTGCTGAGAGAGAGAGAGAGAGAGAGAGAATCCCCGAGCTCCTCAAGATTGATCGAGCTATAATAATAATAATTATTATTATTATTATTATTATTATTATTATTCCCATGCTAGTATTCAGTGTTACCAGTTAGGCATCATACATTAGCATTTATGTGTTTTTGTTATTATTATTATTGTTATTATTATTATTGCCCTGCTAGTATCCCGTGTTACCAGTTAGGCATCATATATTAGCAATGAAGTGTTTTTATTATTATTATTATTATCATTATTTTTATTATTATTATTATTATTATTATTATTGCCCAGCTAGTATTCCGTGTTACCAGTTAGGCATCATATATTAGCAGTGAAGAGTTTTATTATTATTATTATTATTATTGCCCTGCTAGTATCAAGTATTACCAGTTAGGCATCATCTGTTAGCACTGAAATGTTTTTATGATTATTATTATTATTATTATTATTGCCCTTCTAGTATTCCTTGTTAGGAGTTAGGCCTCATATATTAGCACTGAAGTGTTTTTATTATTATTATTATTATTATTATTATTATTGCCCTGCTAGTATTCCGTGTTAGCAGTTAGGCCTCATATATTAGCACTGAAGTGTTTGTGGTTCTTGTTATCAGTGTTGGTGCTGTGGTTCAGATCTATTAACACCTTCACTACCACAGGCCTGCCCTAAGCCAAATTACACTGGCTGGCGGTAGAAAAAATTATGTATCAAAATTCGTCATGGTACTGAAGGGGTTGATGGAAACTCTCTCACCTTCAGGTTAAGGTAAGTTGCATTGGATAAATAATAATAATAATAATAGTAGTAGTAGTTGTAGTAGTAGTAGTAGTAATTAAGTAAGCCAGAGGCGAGGTCATTTGTTGGTTAGTGGTAAAAGTGTTTGTGTATCGAGTGTACAGTGTGTGGTGTTAGGAGGCTGCCAGTACAAGACAATATTGACCTGGTGTTGTACACTTTACCACTGAGCCACCACTGACTGACTGTGACAGGGTTATGCTGACGGTATTAACACTGTCAGCCACCACTGACTGACTGTGACAGGGTTATGCTGACGGTATTAACACTGTCAGCCACCACTGACTCACTGTGACAGGGTTATGCTGACGGTATTAACACTGTCAGCCACCACTGACTCACTGTGACAGGGTTATGCTGACGGTATTAACACTGTCAGCCACCACTGACTCACTGTGACAGGGTTATGCTGACGGTATTAACACTGTCAGCCACCACTGACTCACTGTGACAGGGTTATGCTGACGGTATTAACACTGTCAGCCACCACTGACTCACTGTGACAGGGTTATGCTGACGGTATTAACACTCTCAGGCTGCACTGACTCACTGTTGGCTCAATAAAACCGTCTAACAAGCTGGAATAAAATAAACTAATAAGGTTATGGTCAGTATTACCCATCATTTATAATTATAACACGGTAAATAAAACACAGGAGGTAAAATACTGCCTGCCATACAAAGCCATGCTGATGAGGAAAAGCGTCTGGTGTGCCCTTAGCTTCTGTCTTTAGCCCTCCAGCCTCCTGTCTCATGTTTACTGCTGCTGCCTCTAGCATTCTCCTTCCTTTCTCTCTCTTCCTCGTCTTCCACCTCTCGCCCTCCCTTCTTTCCTTTCGTCTTTCCCTTTTCTTCTTCTCTTTCTTTTCTCTGTCTCTTCCTTTTTCCCGTCTTCATTCTCATTTTTTTCCCTTGCCTTTTCCTTCTCACTCACCCATCCCACCATCCCTTTATCCCAGTATCCTCCTCCTCCTCCTCCTCCTGCCTCTCTTCTCCACAACCCGTGTTCATATCCGGACACTGTATTAAAATCTCTCCACCTCACTTCTCCCTTTGTCTCCTTCCCTCCTTTCCCTCCCTTACTCCCTTCCTTTCCTTCCTACTTTCCTTTCCATCCTCCTTACCCCTTACCTCTCCTCTCTTCTCTTCCTCCTCTTCCTCCCTTCCTCTCTCTCTCTCTCTCTCTCTGGATTATAACATTGTGTAGGGAGAATAGAGGATTATCTCTATAATATATTGAGAGAGAGAGAGAGAGAGAGAGAGAGAGACGCAATAAATTCAATAAAACCAGCGAAAAATCAAATCCCGAACGGAGTGCAAAGAACAAAGGAAAATCCATGATGATAAAATCTATAGAAAAAAATACAATAAAAATACAGATGGTAAAAAAGTTGAAAAAATATGAATGAAGGACGAAAATTAAAAAATGGCGATCAGAGTGAAAGTGAAAAATGAAGAGGAAAATATGGGACTCAAAAACAGTGTGGCGTTGGCGGTTGTGTGTGTGAGAGAGAGAGAGAGAGAGAGAGAGAGGGAGATGCATTTGAAAGGTTTGCATCACATCCCCCAAAAGTAAATACAGAGGGTCAGTGTGGGTAAAGTGCTGTAGGGGAGAGAGAGAGAGAGAGAGAGTGGCTTTGAAGACGTAGAAGAAAGGAAAACGGAAGCGTACAGGAAGAGGGGAGAAAGAGTGACTGTGTGTGTGTGTGTGTGTGTGTGTGTGTGTGTGTGTGTGTGTGAGAGAGAGAGAGAGAGAGAGAGGGGGGGAGTATTGCCTCTAATTTCAGTTGATTCTTTCCCGTCATGTTTTGTACTCTCTCTCTCTCTCTCTCTCTCGTGTCCACTGAGCCTCTCTCTCCCTCTCTTTCTTTTCTCCCTCTGTCTTCCTGTTTCCTTCCCACCTCGCTAATAATGGGGAGAGCGGCTGTATAAGACGGCGGCAGTGTTGGAGAGAGAGAGAGAGAGAGAGGAAAAAAAGGAGAAAAGTGAGAGAGCAGTGGGGGGTCGGGAAAGAGGGGAGATGACTACTCTTAACGATGCTTGATTGTTTTTACTCTCTCTCTCTCTCTCTCTCTCTCTCTCTCTTTCTCCTTACGTTTTCTTTTTAATCATCTTTCCACTTATCTTCCTCTCTCCTTCCCATTCTTCCTCTTGTTTTCCCATCTTTCCTCTCTCCCTCCCTTCCAGCCTTCCTCTTAACTCTCCCTTCCCTCATCCCTTCCTTCCTCTTAACCTTCCTCCCTTTCCCCCATTTATCTTCATTTACCTCCCTCCCTCCCTCGCTTTCACTAACAGGCAAACAATCAATTAGTTACAAATGATGATATTGAGAGAGAGAGAGAGAGAGAGAGAGAGAGAGAGAGAGAGAGAGAAGCTATGCATCTCGAAATTAGGATAAAAGGAGAGAATACAGAACCAAGAAAGTGGAGGGAGAGAGGGAGTGTGAGGGTAGGGAGGTAAGAGGGAATAATGGACATCTCATCTCAGACAGTAAAGAGGCAGTTCTGGAGTGACTCACCTTCTTTTTCCCCTCTTTACATCTTCCCTCACATCTTCCTCTTATCTTACTCTCTTACCTTCAGCTTCTCTTCGTTTTTGTTATATATCAGTCTTTTCCCCACATCTCACTGTCATTTTACCATATTCCCTTATCTGTTCGTCATCTTGTCGTCATCTTCACCATCCATTATTTTCCTCTCATCATTTCTTTCATCTTCCTTTTTTTTTTGGGGGGGGGTTCATGTTCCCTCATTTTCTGGGCATACTTCCTTATTTTATCATCATTATCTTTCCAGCTGTTATTATGGAGCTTATTGCACTTTATTACCCTTTGTTGTGTTATATAAATCCTTCCAGTATCGCCATACTCCGCATAAATAACACCTCTTCCTAACCGATTTATTTTGCTTATTGTACCTTATTACCCTTTGCTGTGTTATATAAATCCTTCCAGTATCGTCATACTCCGCATAAATAACATACAAAAAAGATCACCCAGTCATATCCAAAAATAAATCGCTAAGGAACAGGTGTTAGGTACTCGTCACCTTAATTTGGTGTAGCTCAGTGGCGGAATAGGATAATAATACGGTTCTACATTCTTCCCATAGCACTTCTTCGTGACTAGCAGCATATTCTAGTGTTAATCTGTCAGAGTAAGACAATACTACTGCTCTACGTCCTTCCCATGGCACTTCTTCGTGACTAGCAGGATATTCTAGTGTTAATGTATCAGAATAAGACAGTACTACGGCTCTACATCCTTCCCATAGCACTTCTTCGTGACTAGCAGCATATTCTAGTGTTAATCCGTTGTTATAACCCAGCACTGAACGTCATCAGATGGCAATTTTACTTGGCCCAAAACTGCCTCATCTCCATCTTGAAAGTCGATTTTTAATAACTGATTAGCACTTCAGCATGATGCTAGTCATGAAGAAGTGCTGTGGAAAGGATGTGTAGCCGTAGTATTTTCTACGCGAAACAAGCTGCAAAAGAATCAAAATCTAGGTCAAGTTAAAGTAAAAAGAGTATAGTTAGAAAGGAACCCTTCTAAATGAAATAAAATCTTCTGACATAAAAAAAAAAAAAAATCAATTAATTTTAATTCTTGGTAACAGCAGACAAATTTATTCAGCTCAGGAGAGACTGCTTGCAACTGGAGGGGTTAAATACAGCCTTCATTAACCTGTTCACGGCCATTGCATGTGTTCTGAGAAGAGAAGACTCTTGCCTTAAACTTTTGAATGCTGGCAGCTGATTGGTTGTCCGAGTGCATTCATTTATAACGATGTATTTTAAATAAATTCTATTATAAGGAATACAATTGACCATTTCTGACGATAAGGTTGTTCAGATTTTATCTATCTATCTGTCTATATATATATATATATATATATATATATATATATATATATATATATATATATATATATATATATGCCTATCTATCTATCTATCTATGTATCTGTCTATCTATCTGTCTATCTATCTATATGCCTATGTATCTGTCTATCTATCTATCTATCTATCTATATGTGTCTGTGTGTGTGTGTGTGTGTGTGTATATGTGTTTTCTATGCAGGCAAGAAGGAACTAAAGGCCAGGAGCCCGCAAACCGTTCCTTCCAAGAAAAAACAAAAACAAAAGAGAGCCATATTGATGATGATGATGATGTGTGTGTGTGTGTGTGTGTGTGTGTGTGTGTGTGTGTGTGTGTGTGTATTCACCTTCACATTGCTTTGCCTGGTATTGATATGGCTTTAGTGCATCAGTGACCTACAGGAGGATACTGAGGTGTATGCAGAGAGAGAGAGAGAGAGAGAGAGAGAGAGAGAGAGACAGAGAGAGAGAGAGTAGCCTTCATTAACCTCTTCACCACCACCAGGGTTATATCCATAGCTGAATAAAATAATCTATATTCTGTTCACTTCAACTAGGCATAAAACTGCCATTTCCCCATCTTGAATACTGAGTTGTAGGAAGAGATTGATGCTAGAATATGGTGCTAGTCATGAAGAAGTGCTATGGAAAGCATGTGCAGCAGTAGTATTGACTTACTGTACCACTGAACTACGGGAAATAAGTTACGACAGGATATAAATCTGGACCAAGTTGACGTGACAGGAGCATAGTGGTATAAAAACTAAATATTAAGACATCCTTGGGTTGTTGTTGTGGTCCCAGGCCCACTTGTACGTGGACCTGGTGGAATGTTTAGTTGCCCCTTTTCCTACAGTCCACCATCCTCCTTTCAGAGCACAGGGAGGCAGCTGAAGATTAATCAGAAACAGGCGATATCGTATTACACATTTAAATAGCCCGCCAATCTCCGCCATTATTGTTATTGGCCGGCAGTATTGCAAATATAACGTTTTCTTTGCTACATCTACATTTCTACGTAGCAGCAGTTTTTAATGTTTAGCAACATGCTATTTAGGAAATTTCTAATGATTTTTTTTTTTAACAATTTAACGATACCCCAGAGATTATAGTTTATATGTAGCGTTTAAAAGCTTATGTGTGTTGAGGTATAATTTTAACCACTTTTTTCCCCAGCGATTTTAGCAGTGTAAATAAATTTACATATCCAGCACTTTGTACGAAGTTTTGGCGACTCCCCACAGCTTATTAATTTTTATCTAGCTATTACTTACAGAAACATAATGTAATGTATATGGTAGTATTTTATGTTTTAAAAGAACAAGTTTAGCGGTGGTCCTGAATTTGGATATGGCAACGTTACATTGCCCATCAAAACATTGTGGCTTTACCTTGTGTTGTTGTGAATTAGTGCATTTTAACTTCAGTTTTTGGGACCTATCAGGAGTTTTGGCAACCAGGTAAGTAAAGTTGTGGAAGGGGAATGTAGAGACGTTGTATTTGCGTAATATGAAGGGGAGAAAAAAGAGGGTTGAGTCATGGCGCTGGTGTTCACTGTGGACTGTAAGCTTGTATCACGTGAGTTGAATATCCGGTACACGATAATCCTGTTAGGGGGTGTATAGAGGTTATATGTCCGTCATATATGAAAGGGAAAAAAAGGAGGAGTTATGGCGCTGGTGTTCACTATGGGCTGTAAGCTGCTTTGTATCACCTGATTTAAATATCTTTTATGTTAGAATCCTTGTAGGGGGTGGACGATGGTGTAACGGGAGCACACTCGCCTCGCAAACGAGAGTTCCTGGGTTCGTTTCCCGGGCCGACCCAGAGGCTACGGTCTCCTTTGCCCTAGCCTGTTCATACCCAGAACTAAAATAGGTACCCGACGGTAAAAACCGACGGTTGCGTGTCGTATTCCGGGGGAATGTTCGGGAGTTTACTTTCCTTGTCTGTTCACCATCCTTTTTAAACCTTCAGGCCGATTATGTGTTTATAATTTCCTTTTTGGTGTGATATCATCGCATTTTGGGACAAATAGTAGAGACATCAGCGTACTGAAAGGGTTAAGGCGAAAAGAACAGAGGAAAAATATACTAGCAATAATAATAATAATGAATGCAGTGTGATGGATGTGAAGGAGAGGCTCAAGTCAGAGGCTTAATCCCTTCTCTACGATGACGCCATCTCCTGTTCTTGGTACCTGCACAGGATTGTATTCAGCCCGGGAGAGACCTGTCGTGATGAAGTTGTTGGAATCTGTGTCCATTAACTCTTAGTGCAGTGACGTGTTGTTTGTATTCTTACCATCCACAGAGCATTGTATTCAGCTGGGCAGAGACCCATCATAACTCCTTCAGCCCCAGGACGTAATTTATACAGTATTCTTGAGGTATTAACACGAGTTTATTAAGCACAGGTGACACTTTTACAGCTGGGTGGGTTAGATACAGCCATTAATTCATCACTACAAGAGGCCTCTTCTAAACTGCATCAAAGGGTCTGTTGAGTAACCAGAAGAAATTGTACGACAGTACCGAAGGGCTTAATAGGGACTAAAATAACTGATGGTGGAGGCAGACAGCACGCGACTGGCATTAGGGTGAGAAACACGGTGAGGAGTTAGGCAGTGGGAAGAAGGGAGGGACAAGGATGGAAACACTGGGAAAGAATGAAGGAGGAAAAGCAAAGGAAATATTAAGTATGAAGGAGGAGGGGGGAGGGAGCAGGAAGGAGGGAGACAGGGACGAGGAGGGGAGGACTGGAAAGGAGGGAGGGAGAAAAAATTGGAAAGAAAAAAAACGGGAGAGAGAAGGAAGGAGGTTGGAGTAAGAGGGAAGGAAAGAGTGAGGAAGGGGGAAGGGAAGGGAGAGGAAAAGGAAGGAAGGAGCGAGGGAAGGAGAAAGGGACAAGTACGGAGAAAGGATTGGGGGATGGAAGGAGAGAGGGAATGGTATGGATGCAAAGAGGAGAGGGGAAGCAGGGAAAGAGGGAAGTGAAAGAAAAGAAGAAGCATAGAAGAAGGGAGACGGAGTGAGGAAAGGAGAGAAAGGGGAAAAATAGAAAGGGTGGAAGGGAAAGAGAAGAGAGGAGGGAGAGATGAAGGGAAGAAAAGGGAAGGAGGGAGAGAATGGAGGGAGGGAGGGGTTGGAGGAAAAACACGCCTATAAAAACTTTGAGAAACCATGCCTAAGGGAGGTGGTGTTGGAGGGAAGAGGGAGAGGCAGCGAGGAAAAAAGTGGAAAAGGAGGGAAGAGAGAAAGACGGAAAGAAAAACAGAGGGAAGGGGAAAGAGCTAGAGACGGAGAGAAGAACAGAGGAAAGGAGACGGAGTAAGAGGAAAAATCTGGACGGAAATGGGAATGAGGAAAAAGAGGAAAGATGGAGAAAAGAGGAACAGAAGAGAGAAAGAAGAGAAAAGAAAACAGGGAGAACAAAAAACTAGAGGAAAGTGCGAATGGAGAACCAAGACGACTGAAACTGGAGAGAGAGAGAGAGTGGGGGGGAGGGGGATGCAGGTGTTGTGTAGAAGGATGGTTGAAAGGGACAGGATGACCTGGTGAAGGAAGGGGGGAGGAGAGGGAGAGGGAGAGGGAGAGGGGCTGTGAAGGAATGAGAAAACTTCAGGTGTAAAATTTTTAAGAATCCAGCACAACACTTATGGGGAGCCTGCCTTCCCTCCTCTCTCTCTCTCTCTCTCTCTCTCTCTCTCTCTCTCTCTCTCTCTCTCTCAAACGCAACCGTCATTTCCCAGTCTTATTATTTTTTTTCTTTTTTCAAGTAAGGACAAGGAAATAGAAATTCCAGCCCATTCCATGTCTGTTCGTCCCACAATAAGAAATGTTGGTTATGAAGGAAAAATTATAGTTGGTTTGTACATTGTTTTTGCAGGAAGGGCAAGGAAAGGAAAATGTAGAGTTTCTAATGTCTAGTTCTTCCTGCAAAACAGAAATCCATGTTACGCCATAGAATGTATCCCAAGTATGTTTGAGAATGGCAGGGCAGGTAGGGATGAGTGAGGTGAGAATGGCAGGGCAGGTAGGGATGAGTGAGGTGAGAATGGCAGGGCAGGTAGGGATGAGTAAGGTGAGAATGGCAGGGCAGGTAGGGATGAGTGAGGTGAGAATGGCAGGGCAGGTAGGGATGAGTAAGGGGAGAATGGCAGGGCAGGTAGGGATGAGTGAGGTGAGAATGGCAGGGCAGGTAGGGATGAGTAAGGTGAGAATGGCAGGGCAGGTAGGGATGAGTGAGGTGAGAATGGCAGGGCACGTAAGGATGAGTGAGGTGAGAATGGCAGGGCAGGTAGGGATGAGTGAGGTGAGAATGGCAGGGCAGGTAGGGATGAGTAAGGTGAGAATGGCAGGGCAGGTAGGGATGAGTGAGGTGAGAATGGCAGGGCAGGTAGGGATGAGTAAGGTGAGAATGGCAGGGCAGGTAGGGATGTGTAAGGTGAGAATGGCAGGGCAGGTAGGGATGAGTAAGGTGAGAATGGCAGGGCAGGTAGGGATGAGTGAGGTGAGAATGGCAGGGCAGGTAGGGATGAGTAAGGTGAGAATGGCAGGGCAGGTAGGGATGAGTAAGGTGAGAATGGCAGGGCAGGTAGGGATGAGTGAGGTGAGAATGGCAGGGCACGTAAGGATGAGTGAGGTGAGAATGGCAGGGCAGGTAGGGATGAGGTGAGAATGGCAGGGCAGGTAGGGATGAGTGAGGTGAAAATGGCAGGGCAGGTAGGGATGAGTGAGATGAGAATGGCAGGGCAGGTAGGGATCAGTGAGGTGAGAATGGAATGTAACCACCTTTGCACCACCGCGTTACACCTGCACCCAAGGTGTCTGCACCCCACTGGCCCACACCTACTGCTGGCGGCGGCCCGGTCTGGCCCACTGCCACTGGGTCCGCCAGTTAGTGCGTGTGTGGCCGTGAAGACGAGTGGGTGTGTGGTGCGCCGCTCTCAACCATCACATCTGTACAGTCGGGGACAGAAGTTCGCCAGTTATTTAACCACCTCCGCGTCTCAGTTTCCTCTGCTGGCAAATATTCTTAACCTGAGGGAGGTTTTACACGTATTTCTGTCCATAGATGATTTTCATTGATTTTGCTGCATCAGCGAGAGTGAGGGACATTGTCTGAGTGAGATGCAGACGCAGTGGAACAGCAGGCGAACTTTTGTCCCTGACAGTACAACAACCTGGTACGGGGCAGCCGGTGGTGTAATGGTTAGCACAGCCAGCCCGCAATATTCCAGTTCGGTCCCCGGGCCGGTCAGACTCTTGAGCACAGTTTGTTTCCTTTGTGTCCTTGTTCACGCAGCAGTACTGCCGGGGATATGGATGTAAATCCCAGTGTTGTGTATGGTATTCTAGGAGAAGATTATGACTTGGAATAAACACTGTCTGCCTTGATGACCCTCGTGTAGGCCAGTCAGTAATCATAAGCATTAGTCTGCACTGCTGCCACTACACACTTTTTTGTGTGGGTGTGTGAAATGGGACAAGGAAACCTGCTCTGTTGGAGAGGCTTACCAGTGTGGGAATGGAACTCTGGTTGATCCAGTTGGGAGGCTGAGTTGCTAACCAGTGCAGCAGCGGTTGCCTGTACGCCCCTGTCACCACCACACACCAGCACTGAGCTGCACAGACACACGTACATCCAGTCTGTGTCACAGCTTTGATTTGTATTCACAGGAGCAACACAAAACATGGACATGTTATGCATTATTATACTATGTGCTTCCTGCAAAAACATATCCTGATTGTGAAAGGGAACATTCCTATGAAAATCAAGATGTATCCTTTCAACCCGTTATCTGCCTGTACTTGGTTTATAAATATGTCCCTTTGTATGAGACGATGATGTGTGTGTGTGTGTGTGTGTGTGTGTGTGTGTGTGTGTGGTAGGTTAGGTGGGGCTACATGGTCAGCTTAACCTATTCAGTACGATGATGTCTTCGTTTTAATCACGCAACCACCAGGCGAGTTTATTTACCAGATTTATTCAACTTTAATGTAGGAGTTGATTATGCTTAGGCAGGTATGAAACATCCAGCCTGAAAAGTGTGTGAACTGAATACATACTGTACTGTAGCTGGAGTAAGGCACCATCGTACTGGAGAGAGAGAGAGAGAGGGTGACGGGGTGAAGTATTGTATAGCACACACCACGTTCCATACCTAGCGTAAAAGGCGACTGAAGGGACGTAATGAGAGAGAGAGAGAGAGAGAGCGCTGACTAAGATCATTTCCAGGCGAGTTAGGGATTCAACACTTACGGGTTGCCATGACAACCATGTCTATCCCTCCACCCTTTATCTCTGGTAATGTTAGTTCTTGGGTAACATCACATTTATTTATGTAAAGATATTTAATGTATCTGCTTTGACTCCCATTTCAAAATATTATCCGTTTCATTGTGGTGTGTCGTAATATTCCTTTCGTACGGTCACGTCAGTTATATACTGAAGTATTTTTGGTGCCTCAGGACCATTATAGTCAACTTAGGAAAACTTTTCTTTACTGAAGGTTTCTGGAGAATATATTTAACCCATCCTGTGTGAAAAATGTTGTAGGTGAAGAATATCATCTGGAGATTTTAAAAATGCGAAATAAACTGACATCATGGCAATGAAGGATCAGCACAGGCGGTAAGACTTTATTATTCAGCACAGGCGGTAAGACTTTATTATTCAGCACAGGCGGTAAGACTTTATTATAAGCTGAGTGAGACCAAATGAAGGGTCAGCACAGGCGGTAAGACTTTATTATAAGCTGAGTGAGACCAAATGAAGGGTCAGCACAGACGGTAAGACTTTATTATAAGCTGAGTGACACCATCTGGCAGCAGCAGCACCAACACCAACCGTCATCCTACTCAACTCATCATCTCTGGAGTTTCACCTTAATTTGTCTCCTCCCACGTTCGCTTTATTAATCAGGCATTTTATTTATTTATTTATTTTTGTGCAGGTGAATATTTTAATGTTTTCGTATCGTTTCGTACCCAGAGTTTTTCTTGGCTTTTCTTCGTCAACATTTTAACAAATTGGATTTGTTGTTCTTGTTTGATTTGCAGCGTCGTGTCATTTCTTATTTTTTTCCCATTCTGTATGCCTGTCTTTGCCTGCTATTCTGCCCTATACCTGCCTGCCTGTATTTTTTTTTTTTTTTTTATGTCTCACTGTGAGCGTAAGCATGGCAGTTCATTCCCTGATGCCCAGGAGTCTTGTGTGCACCACATCACTACATACCTCCACTTCGGCGCTGATACCCACCGTCCGTATTATGGACATGCTGGGGCTGTTTCCTGCACTCGTGGTGTGAGGGTATTAGTGGGGATGCTTTTATGATATGGCTGGTAAATTCTGTGTTAACAAAATTCAAATAATCAAACTGTTCTCGAGCCTAGGATCTAACTCGCGTCCTTTCAGACAACACATCACTTGCCTAACCATCACCACCACCGCTGCTGCTGCTGCTGCTGCTGCTACCACTGGAAATGATAGTTCAGTAGAACTTTGCCTGGGATCGAACTCGAGTCCTTTCAGACAACACAACTCTTGCTTAACCATCACCACCACCGCTGCCGCTGCTGCTGCCACTGGAAATGATAGTCCAGTAGAACTTTGCTTGGGATCGAACTCGCGTCCTTTCAGACAACACACCACTTGTCTAACCACTTCACCACCACCACCACCGCTGCTGCTGCTGATGCCACTGGAAATGATAGTCCAGTAGTACTTTGCCTGGGATTGAACTCGCGTCCTTTCAGACAACACACCACCTTTCTAACCACCTGACCACCACCACCACCACCACCACCGCTGGAAATGATAGTCCAGCAGAACTCTGCCGGTCATTAGGGCAACGTAATAATACCCCAAGCATTATTATACAGGCAAACTTTGTGCCACGGGAAATGATGGGGAAAAATGCGTTTGGAACTTTGGAGAGAGAGAGGTGAAGTAATGGGGTATTTTCTTTTTTGGTTTGATATTTAACTTCCTCATTAAAGTTACGTATTTTGTGTCATATTCTTACTATCTTCTTACAGTTTTACTAAATTTTGATTCACGGGGAATAATGGATAAAAAATTGTGTAGGAAATTTGAATAATGTGAAGGGAGGCTGGGGCAGTGAGGGAAGTTGCCGAGTTTAGGATAGCGCATTTCACCTTTATTTATTTATTTATTTTTGTTGGAAGTATATCTGCGGCTTAGAGAGGATCATTGGAATAATTTACGTGAGTGGATTTAGTGACAATACTCATGGAGACTTTGTCCTTTTGTATTTATTTGCCGTAGCTCAGTGGCAGGAAATATAATGCTACGGCTGCACATTTCCTGCTGAATAATTACTTTACCACGTTACCTTTCACCAGCCTAAATGTTGTTATTGGTCTTGAAATTGTGGCTAAGGATCGGGTTTGGTGGCTGCTGTGTATATGGTTGTGACAGCCTTCCTCTGAACCGTATCATTAGCCATGCAATTATTTACCACTGTGGCTTGCACATGTGACCCTGCACACACACACACACACACACACACACACACACACACACACACAACTAGCAACAACACCTGAACTGAATACCTAACTTGTTGCACGTCTAGTTATACCTGATGATATACTTGTTAATTATTTACTTCTTTAAACTGTTTACTTATTCTAACTTTATGAAGCCAAACGAGGGTTTATGTAGCAAGGCAGGCTTCATAACACTGTTGATATATTGCCTTAGATGATTACACCGACAGATGATTATACTCTATCCTAATATGTCCTTCTCTCTCTCTTTCTCTCTCTCTCTCTCTCTCCACGTCCCTTCTTCCCCCCTTCCTTCCTCCCTCCCTCCCTCCTTCTCTCCCTTTCTCTCCGTGCCTCCCTCCCGCTGCGGCTTTGTGTCTGCTCTCTGGATTATAATACTGGTGAGGGAGAATGGAGGATTGTCATTTTAATAAACTGAAAGACTTTGAGAGAGAGAGAGAGAGAGAGAGAGAGAGAGAGAGAGAGAGAGAGAGAATATCTTAGGAAGAGTCGAAACAAGTATTAAGAATAAAGTGTGGTACAAATATACTGTAGTAAAGAAAACGATAAACAAATAAATGAATCCACCACCATCATCGTCATCATCATCATCATCATCATCATCATCATCATCATCATCATCATCTCCCTTCCCTCTTATTTTCACTATTCTTATTTATCCTGCAAACCTCCAGTTGCCATAATTCTCATACCGTGTTTCTGTTTGTTAAGGCCACCAACCTAATGACGTAGTATATATATAATTCCATCTGTTACCATTTGTTTTCCTTCACCTTAACACTGGCCACAATAATAAAGGACTTACTGAAGGCCATAATAATAATAAAGGAGTTACTGAAGGCCGTAATAATAATAAAGGAGTTACTGAAGGCCATAATAATAATAAAGGAGTTACTGAAGGCCATAATAAAGGAGTTACTGAAGGCCATAATAAAGGAGTTACTGATGGCCATAATAATAAAGGAGGTACTGAAGGCCATAATAAAGGAGGTACTGAAGGCCATAATAATAATAAAGGAGGTACTGAAGGCCATAATAATAATAAAGGAGGTACTGAAGGCCATAATAATAATAAAGGAGGTACTGAAGGCCATAATAATAATAAAGGAGGTACTGAAGGCCATAATAATAATAAAGGAGGTACTGAAGGCCATAATAATAATAAAGGTGGTACTGAAGGCCATAATAATAATAAAGGAGGTACTGAAGGCCATAATAATAAAGGAGGTACTGAAGGCTATATCTGTCTTGTTCTGTTCCAGGTATTTCTGACCCGAATAAAATCATCAGGAGACGGAATTATATACCGTATATATACAGTAATACGTCCTGATGGTGAACCTGTTAACACACTGGCTGTTGTGTTGCTGTCTGTAGCTGTGTCTGTCTGTCTGTGTAGCTGTCTGTCTGTCTGTCTATATAGCTGTCTGTATGTCTGCCTGTGTAGCTGTCTGTCTGTCTGTCTGTGTAGCTGTCTGTCTGTCTGTGTAGCTGCCTGTCTGCCTGTGTAGCTGTCTGTGTCTGCCTGTGTAGCTGTCTGTCTGTGTAGCTGCCTGTTTGTCTGTCTGTAGGTGTCTGTCTGTGTAGCTGCCTGTCTGTCTGTCTGTGTAGCTGTCGGTCTGTCTGTTTAGGTGTGTCTCTGTCTTTTTCTGTGTATCTGTCAGTCTGTAGCTGTCTGTGTGGATGTCTGTCTGTATGTGTAGCTGTCTGTCCGTCTGTGTAGCTGTCTGTTTGTCGTTGTAACTGTCTGTCTGTGTAGGTGTCTGTTTCTCCAACAAAACAACAAATAAACACCATCCACCATGTATACCCACAAACCCTACAGGTGTATACCCACAAACCCTCCGGCTGTATACCCACAAACCCTCCAGGTGTATACCCACAAACCCTCCAGGTGTATACCCACAAACCCTCCAGGTGTATACCCACAAACCCTCCAGGTGTATACCCACAAACCCTCCAGGTGTATACCCACAAACCCTCCAGGTGTATACCCACAAACCCTCCAGCTGACAAAAGTACTAAACTCTGGACAAATTCTGGTCCACATTTAATGACCCACAAATTATCTTCATTAATTACAACTACTGCCAATCACACGCCTTGTTTACCCCCCCCCTCTATATATGTTTTTCCTGTGTGTCTGTGTTTGTCTGTCTGTGTGTCACTGCCTTAGTGTGTTTGTATTTCCTTCTTAACCTCCCTTTCTCTTCACCTGTTTATCTGTCTGTCTGTTTATTTATTTATCTGTAGCTGTCTATATCAATCTGCTTGTTGATCTGTGTCTATCTACCTACCTATCTATGTATGGTATCTGTCTGTCTATCTATCTGTGTGCCTATCTGCCTGTGCTCTCTCTCTCTCTCTCTCTCTCTCTCTCTCTCTCTCTCTCTCTCTCTCTCTCTCTCTCTCTCTCTCTCTCAACTGGCATAATCTGCAGAGCGGCCTCGTGGCAAAATTACCCCAATTAGTGAATGGGGGATGCTGGGGAGAGAGAGAGAGAGAGATCAAAGGAAGGAAGTAAGGAGTGTAGGTGTTCAGTGCAATGCTGTGCTTTTACTAATAATGTTGTTAATAGCACAGGATATTAGTGCAATCAAGGGATCCATCTTGTAGTAAAGGAGTCAATAAAGCCTGTCTCCAACTCCTACAATTACATTAGTTTATCCAAAGCTAAATGTAATCTTATGTACCTACTAATTAATACAGTTTGAAATACCTAATTGGACTGAAGGGATAATGCCTATCGACTGCACGATACCAGATGTGTGTGTGTGTGTGTGTGTGTGTGTGTGTGTGTGTGTGTGTGTGACCTAAGCTACAGCCAATCATGAGATGCACAGAGCGGAGCGTTCTTACCACCTGTTATGTCTGATGATCGTGTTCCGGCATGAGAGAGAGAGAGACGGACTGGGAACTGTAACGTTCCTAGTCTCTCTCTCTCTCTTTTATTGGAAAATCCTCCTCATGTGGATTTCTTTCTCAAGGTTGATGGAAAGTATAAGTTTTAATGGGACAGGAAGAAATAGTGGCAGGTGGAGGCAAAAAAGGAGGAGGTGGAAGAGGAGGAGGAGGAGCCTGAAAGTAGAGAGAGAGAGAGAGAGAGAGAGAGATAACATTTTAATTCTCTCTCTCTCTCTCTCTCACCTTTGAGAAAATCCTCCTCATGTGGACTTTTTCTCCAGGCTGATGGAAATTATAAGTTTTAATGGGGAAGGGAAAAATAGTGGCAGGTGGAGACAAGAAAGTTAAGTGGAGGAGGAGGAGGAAACTGAAAGGAGATGAAGTAAAGTATGGAGAGAGAGAGAGAGAGAGAGAACATTTTCCAACATGAATCTCTCTCTCTCTCTCTCTCTCTCTCTCTCTCACCTTTTAAGATATAATCCTCATTAGGCGGCAGTGACTGAGACCTAACATGAAAAAATGTCATTAAGACTTCAATTAAGACGAACTACTGGACGGAGGGAGAGGGGGTGGAGGAGAGGGAGGAAGAGAAGGAGAGGGAGGAAGAGGAAGAGAGAGAGGGAAAGGGTGGGGAAGAGGGAGAGACGGACTACGGAGGCAGAGAGGGGGGGAGGGTCAGAGAGAGGAGGAGAGAAAGGGTGGGAGAGGAAAGGGAATTAATGGTGGAAAAGGAAGGGAAGTGAGAGACGGAGAGGACAGGGAGAGAGTCGGTGGGAAAGGATGAGGACAACGTGTGGGAAGAGAGGGAGAGAGAGAGGAGAATGAGAGAGGGAGGCGGTGAAGGATGAAGAGGGAGGAAAGGAGAAAGGAGAGAATATGGGGGAGAGAAGGGGGAGAGAGGGAGGAGAAGGGAAAGGGAGGGAGTACAAAGGAAAGCAAGCAGCAGCCAAAGCAATGTTTCTTTCAAGACGGTTTGTTAGAGAAGACTGTGACTAGGTTTTTTTTTTTTTTTTTTTTTTTTTTTTTTTTTTTTTTTTTAGTCGAAGATAAGCATAGGGAAGCAAATAGAATAATGGGAGAGAGAAGAGAGAGGGCGTATGAGCGAGAGGAGGAGAGTGGGGTATGTAAGGGAGAGGAGGGAGGGGAGAGGAGGGGAGAGACGACTTGAAGGGAGAGGAGGCAGGGTCATGGCCGTGACAGGGTGAGGTAGAGAAGGAGGACGAAGGCAAGAGGGAATGAGAGGGAGGGATGGAGAGAAGTAGGGATAGTATTGGAGAGAAAAGGAGAGAGAGGGAGCTGGGAAGAGAAGAGGGTGAGATAGAGTGAGAGAAGGAGGGAGGGGAGAGGTTGAAATGAGAGAGAAAACTCCTTCATTCTTCCTCGTTTCAGGATTCCCCGCTTTGAATCAACTTTTTTTTTCTCCCATGTTCTTTATTTTATTTCATCTTATTTTTGGCTCTTACGGACGAAGTTGTTCCGCTCAGGTAAGACTTCAGGTAATGAAAGGGTTAATGAAGGCTGCATATGACGCCTGCATCTAAAATACCTGCCACAGGATCAATAAAATCGTATAGAGATTGGAAGAATTATAAATAAAAATACATCCTGGTAGTAAGGAGGTTGGTAAGAGTTGGTCGACACTTGGTAGTAAAGGAACAAAAATTATTATAACTATAAATACGTGACGGTAGTAAAGAGGTTGTATGTATAAAGGTGAATAAAGTGTTGGTCAGTAATAGGTAGTAAAGGAACAACAATGAAGAATTTGTTGAGGAAAAATTGTTGAAGTTTTGTGTTAACGCCTCCCATGGTGACGCCTGCTCTTGTATTGTATCATATTGTATTGTATTGTGTTGTATTCCACCTAAGCCATTCTTATACCTTAACCTTCACCACACTCACTCTTGCATCATTGCCACTCTCTCTCTCTCTCTCTCTCTCTCTCTCTCTCTCCCTCCAAATTCTTCCCAGCAGCATCTTACCGTCCAGGAAAAATTTAAGAAACGTTGGAATTTGCAGTTCACATTTACATAACGAGTAAGAGAGAGAGAGAGAGAGAGAGAGAGAGAGAGAGAGAGAGAGATGATGGGTGGTGGCGGTGGTGTAATCGGAAGCATATGGGGCATGCACCCAAGAGGTTCCAGGTTCGATTCCCGGCCCACCATGTAAACCTGTTGGCACCCGGAACAGAAACAGGGACCTGTATTGTAAATTGGACGGTTGTGTGCCATAATGAGGGGTACTGTGTGGGTGCTTTCCTTGTCGGTCACGGGATGATGATGATGATGAGGGTGATGATGATGATTGATGATCGATGTTGATGATGATGATGGCGATGACGATTGATGATGATGATGATGACGCTGTTAAGGAAGGGTTAGTGTAAAGGATAATTTCAGTCCACAGTTCTCCTCCATAAATCTAGTGAAGTGGTGTAGTGGTTGTAAGGCGCCAGTGGGGGTGACGTCACGGTCTTCCATTGGTTGCAGCCCTAAGAGGTGATACTGTTTTTATTTATTTATTTTTTTACGTAATGCCACCAAGGGAAGTACACTGGTCATGTACCCTTAAATGTACAGCACTATGTAATGCCACCAAGGGAAGTACACTGGTCATGTACCCTTAAATGTACTGCACTATGTAATGCCACCAAGGGAAGTACACTGGTCATGTACCCTTAAATGTACTGCACTATGTAATGCCACCAAGGGAAGTACACTGGTCATGTACCCTTAAATGTACTGCACTATGTAATGCCACCAAGGGAAGTACACTGGTCATGTACCCTTAAATGTACAGCACTATGTAATGCCACCAAGGGAAGTACACTGGTCATCTACCCTTAAATGTACTGCACTATGTAATGCCACCAAGGGAAGTACACTGGTCATCTACCCTTAAATGTACTGCACTATGTAATGCCACCAAGGGAAGTACACTGGTCATGTACCCTTGTATGTACTGCACTATGTAATGCCACCAAGGGAAGTACACTGGTCATCTGCCCTTAAATGTACTGCACTATGTAATGCCACCAAGGGAAGTACACTGGTCATCTACCCTTAAATGTACTGCACTATGTAATGCCACCAAGGGAAGTACACTGGTCATCTACCCTTAAATGTACTGCACTATGTAATGCCACCAAGGGAAGTACACTGGTCATCTACCCTTAAATGTACTGCACTGATAGCCTAGCCTCGGCACCCTACGCCTGGATGGGATTAAATGGCATTACCTGTTATCATTTTTACCTGCCCTTCTGTTTCATTCTCTGCCCTTCCATTCCCTCCTTTCCCTTCCCACTTCCTTCCTCCCTTTCCTCCTCTCCCTACCTTTTCTTTCCTCTTTACCCCTCCCTTCCTTTCCCCTTCTGTCATTCCCCCTCCCTGTATCTCTCCTTCCTCCTCTGTCTATCCAACCATCCACCTATCCCTCTCCCTTCCCTCTCTCTGTCCTTCCTCCATCCCATCCACACCCTTACCCTCAATTTCTCCCTCCACCCCTCCTCCCTTCTCCTCCCTTTTTCTCTCTGCTCCTCTCCTTGTCCATCCCTTGCCCTACCCCTCTCCCTCCCTACCATGTTCCTTCCACCCCTTCCTCTTCCTCCCATGCCTTTTCCTCTTCCTTCCCTTCCTTTCCCCTCCTCTCTTTACTTCTCCATTCTTTCCCCTCTTCCGTCCCCCCTCTCCTCCCTCCCGTTTTCCTTCTACAATTTCCTCTTCGTCCCCTGCCTCCTCCTCTACCTTCTCTTCCTTTTCTTCCCCTACCCCTCTTTTCGTCTCCCTCCCTTCCTCCCCCCTCCCTCATTCCCTTCCTCTCACGTCCACACCCTCAACAATTTACATAGAAGTGACGTCCAGTAATCAGGGGAGTAGCTCTCTCTCTCTCTCTCTCTCTCTCTCTCTCTCATGTCCCCGTCACTCAAATGTCCTGAATATCGATTGTCTCGCCCGCTGTCGACTTGACTGGAATTATTAATGGGGAAGGTGTGTGTGTGTGTGTGTGTGTGTGTGTGTGTGTGTGAGAGAGAGAGAGAGAGAGCGAGAGAGAGCAAACTTCACATCCTACCACACAATCCCACCATACCAGAAATACCCAGCCACACCACACCACACCTTATCACACCACGCCACACCACACCACAATAGTCGTTCATCACACCCCACGACACTACAGTACACCACAACACATCGCATTACAGCACACTACACCTAACATGATATTTTAGTGTGTGTCAGTGTTAGGCAGTGTTAGGAACCATTTGAGAGGTTAACCCAGCAAGATGATATACAGTATAGAGTGTGTCAGTGTTAGGCAGTGTTAGGAACCATTTGAGAGGTTAACCCAGCAAGATGATATACAGTATAGAGTGTGTCAGTGTTAGGCAGTGTTAGGAACCATTTGAGAGGTTAACCCAGCAAAGTGATATACAGTATAGAGTGTGTCAGTGTTAGGCAGTGTTAGGAACCATTTACGAGGTTAACCCAGCAAGATGATATATAGAGTGTGTCAGTGTTAGGAACCATTTGAGAGGTTAACTCAGCAAGGTGATATACAATATAGAGTGTGTCAGTGTTAGGCATAGAGTGTGTCAGTGTTAGGCAGTGTTAGGAACCATTTACGAGGTTAACCCAGCAAGATGATATATAGAGTGTGTCAGTGTTAGGCAGTGTTAGGAACCATTTAAGAGGTTAACCCAGCAAGATGATATATAGAGTGTGTCAGTGTTAGGCAGTGTTAGGAACCATTTAAGGCTGAGGTGTGTGGGTGCAGTGGTGAGGCGGTGACAGCTGCTGCCTTGTGTGGCCCACACTGACTCTGAAAACCACTTTGGGTTCGGCAGACAGTTTGGCCTTATTGATTAACAGTCATTAATAAACACATCATCATCATCATCATCATCATCATCATCATTGTTATATTACCAATCATCCTGTTTATCATTGTCATTATCAGCACTGCTATCACATTCATTCATCATATAATCAGTAAATGAGTAAGAAAAGCACATTGTTCTTGTCGGACCAAGTCACTCAGCTTCATTAATTAAAGACAAACAAACTGCGATGGTAGCTGATGAAGTGTATAATGATGATGAGATGGTGGAGACGTTGTTGGAGGGGATGTGTGTGTGTGTGTGTGTGTGTGTGTGTATGTGGAGACTATTATAATACCGAGAATATCCATCAAAGTTTGGAGTTGTAGGCAGTAGTAAGGAGGTGGGGATGGGTGGAGGGGAAGAGCTTAGATGAGGGAGGACTGGGGAGGAGAAGAGTGGAGAGGAAGGTGGGGAGGGAAGAGTTGGAGGAAAGGAGTGAGGGAAGAGAATCAGGGAAGGGAGGACTAGGGAGGAAGGTGGGGAGGGAAGAGTGGGAGGAAATGAGGATAATGAAATTCCCTGTCAATTCTCCAATGTTGTGTTGGAGGTAGTGGTTGAGTTTGCTGTTTTTATGATTAAGGACATCAATATTTTGGTCACTCGTGTGCTGCTGCTGGTGATGATGGTGGCGATGGAGGTAATGATGGTAGTGATGACGGTGGTGATGGTGGTGAAGGAGGCGGTGATGATGGTGGTGACGGTGGTGATGGTGGCAGTGATGGTGGCAGTGATGGTGGTGAGGGTAATTGTGATGATGGTGATGGAGGTAGTAATAATGTGAGGGTGACTGGTGGTGGTAATCACAGTGAAGGTGGTGGTGGAAGAAGGGATGCTGTTAGTATTGTAGATGGCAATAGTGGTAGTAATGATTGTGGTGACTGGTATTAGATCATCGAGTAGTAGTGATGATACTGCTGCTTGATTATCTTTTGCTTTCTATTGTTTTTTTCTTTTCTTCTCTCTGCGTGTTTTCTTACCACTAGCCTTTCCTCTCCTGTCGTCCCCATATTAATATATCCACTATTCCGTATGGTCCTCTATTTTTCACTCTTTTCTGCCCAGTTCCCTGCCTCCTCACCCTCCCCCTTTCTTCCTTCACTCATCTCTTTTTTTCTTCCCACACTTCCTCCTGTAGCAAAGTCGTTTCTCTTTTCTCTCCTCTGCTCTCCTCCCCTCTCCTCTCATTCCCTCTCCTCTTTTCTCTCTCCTCTTTTCTGCTCTGTTATGCTCTGCTTTGTTCTGCTCTGCTCTGCTCTTCTCTCCTCTCCTCGCCTCTCCTCTCCTCTCCTCTGCCCTCCCCACCAAACCTCCAACAATGGCTGGTCTCCTCAGCCCAAATCTGCCTCTTCCCTCACACTCTTTTTCCATTTTTTTCGAAATGGTTCCTGTAAATCTGCATACACACAGGTGAATACACGTACACACGCACATGGAGGCGGTATGTATGTGTGTTGTATGTACGAATGGATATGGATGCAAGGATAGGTATGGATGTGTGTGCATTTGTATAGATGGATTTCAGGTATAGCCAGCATATACACACATACACACCTAAAAATGCACACATGTACACGCAAAAATACACAGATATACACACGGACTACATTTATACCCACACACTCACATATACAATAAATTTTCATACACACATATAGCTCAGTGTCCTCAATACACACACACACACACACACACACACACACACACACACACACACACACACACACACACACACACACACACACACGTCATGGCATTGTAGGAAGGGGAAAATACGGCCTGATGCTTTCAAAGGGAGGGAGGGAATCGAATCCTGTGTGTGTGGTGGATTGTGGTAGTTGTGGTAGTAAATGTGGTGGTGAGTGGAGGTAGGCCGAGTTGGGAGATGTCATGGTTGTGGTGGTGGTGGTGGTAGGTGTGGTAGCTGTGGTAGTTGTGTTGCGGGATGGTAATGGGTGTTATGATGATACTATACTTATTGTTTTGGTTGTGGGAGTAGGTTTGGTGATGTCATTTGTTGTGTTTGTGGTTGTGTTGGTGGTGGTTGTGATGGTGGTGGTTGTGATGGTGGTGGTTGTGATGGTGGTGGTTGTGTTGGTGGTTGTGATGGTGGTGGTTGTGATGGTGGTGGTTGTGATGGTGGTGGTTGTGTTGGTGGTGGTTGTGTTGGTGGTGGTTGTGATGGTGGTGGTTGTGTTGGTGGTGGTTGTGATGGTGGTGGTTGTGTTGGTGGTGGTTGTGATGGTGGTGGTTGTGTTAGTGGTGGTTGTGTTGGTGGTGGTTGTGATGGTGGTGGTTGTGTTAGTGGTGGTTGTGTTGGTGGTGGTTGTGTTAGTGGTGGTTGTGATGGTGGTGGTTGTGTTGGTGGTGGTTGTGTTTTTGTTTGTGGTGGTTGTAATGGTGGTAGTTGTGTTGTGGAATGGTAATGGTTGTTATGGTGATGCTATACTTATTGTTTTGGTTGTGATGGTGGTTGTGGTGGTGGTATTGATGGTGGTGGTTGTGATGGTGGTTGTGGTGTGGTATTGATGGTGGTTGTGATGATTGTTAGTTAATGCTAATATGACTGGTAAGAGGCAGTTGTAGGGTATGATTCTCTCTCTCTCTCTCTCTCTCTCTCTCTCTCTCACACACACACACACACACACACACACACACACACACACACACACACACACACTACATAAATCAAACGTGTGCAAAACTACCTCTCCAATATTTATGAGTAAGTTGTTTTATTGCCTTTGCCGTCAAGGTTTTCATTGTTGTTTATTTAGCCCACTGAGGCCAGGGTTTATTTCTTAGCTATCTCCAGACGCCTTTATTTATTGCCAGAGTGACGTTTTCTCCTTGAGGGTTCTCCTTGGCTGGAAATATTGGTGTGGAGGCAGCAAGAATATAATATAAAAATCGTCCTCACATTGTAGTGGTCAAATAGTGTGGATTGCCATATATGCCTCAGCCACAGGCACGGCAACATTAGTGTGTGTGTTTCTTGACGTGAGATAAGATTGGCTGGTCTGGTAGGGTTAGGGTAGGGTAGGCTGTTAGGGTTAGGGTAGGGTAGGCTGTTAGGGTTAGGGTAGGTTGTTAGGGTTAGGGTGGGTTAGGCTGTTATAGTTAGCGTAGATTGTGTTAGGTCAGGTTAGTTAAGTCAGGATTTGTGGTAAATAAAGCAAGAGCGATCATCCTGGAAAGAGAAAAATTGGGTTGCTGCTGAAACACTGTGGATTATAGAATTATACGTCCTTCACCCCCTTCCCACACCCCTGTACCCCCACACCCCTGTACCCCCACACCCCTGTACCCCCACACCCCTGTACCCCCACACCCCTGTACCCCCACACCCCTGTACCTGTATCCCCACACCCCTGTACGCCCACACCCCTGTACCCCCACACCCCTGTACCCCCACACCCCTGTACCCCCACACCCCTGTACTCTCCCACCCCTGTATCCCCACACCCCTGTACGCCCACACCCCTGTACTCTCCCACCCCCGTATCCCCACACCCCTGTACTCCCACACCCCTGTACCCCCACACCCCTGTACCCCCACACCCCTGTACCCCCACATCTCTGTACTCCCACACTCCTGTACCCCCACATCCCGGTACCCCCACCCCTGTACCCCCACACCCCTGTACCCCCACACCCCTTTACTCCCACACCCTTGTACCCCCACACCCTTGTACCCCTACACCCTTGTACCCCCACACTCCTGTACCCCCACACCCCTGTACCCCCACACTTTCCTCCTCCCCTCCCTCCAGCACCACTTTGTCAAGCACAGTGTAATATTATTCCGCCCAGCACCCGGTCATACTCTTTTATCTCTTCCCTGCTGACTCTTCTCCCCCTCTTATCTCTCTCTCTCTCTCTCTGTATATAGATAGATAGTTAGATAGATGAAGATAGATAGACCTCCCTGTGTATTCATGTTGCATATACATTGCCAGAGGACTGTATTGCTTTCCTGTTTCTTCACACACAGATTTATGTTCCTCCTCCGTCTTCCTATATCTCTCTCCTCTCACTCCCTGACTTCCCTAATCTCTGTCTGTCTGTCTGTCTGTTGTCTGCTGTCTGTCTGTCTGTTTCCAGTCCCTTCATCTCCCCAGTGTATTCCAGTCACATATACACACAGTTGGCCTGAAAACATATGCTTCCTGTTCTCTCACACACAGATTTATTATCCTATTCTGTCTTCCTGTATCTCTCCTCTCAATCCCTGACTTCCATAATTCCCCCTCCTCTCTCTCTCTCTCTCTCTCTCTCTCTCTCTCTCTCTCTCTCTCTTCCCGTAATCCACCTTCCTCATCTGTTTCCTCAGACTGTCACATATTTTCCCCTCTGGATTTGCTTCACTGTGACTGATATAGTCTTCGCCTTCCTGCCTCACTCATTCTCTCATCCCTTTGTCTATCTCTCATTCCCTCCCTTCTTCACTCCCTCCTCCCTTTGTCTACTCGTATCTCTCAGTCTTTCCCATCCTCACTCCCTCCTTTCTTTATTTGTGATTCACCCCCTGCCTCCCTCCCTTACTCCCTTCTCCTTTATCTATCAACCACTCCCTGCCTCCCTCCCCTCCTATCTTTATATATCAGTCACTCCCTGCCTCCCTCACTCCCCCCTCCTTTATCTATCATTCACTCCCTGCCTCCCTCACTCCCTCCACTCTTTATCTCTCGTTCTCTTTGTGCCTTCCTCACGCCCTCCTCCTTCCTCTCTCTTTCACTCTCCTTCCCTCCTGTCCTTCACTCCTCCTTCCTTCCTTACTTGCTATATAAACAACAAAACATGTAAGGATAAGTAAAGCCTGCCAGTTGACCCACACTAGACACATCCTGCCAATGGATACACATTACCTACCTGAACAACACATAATAACACACACTTACCCTCCCATTATAAGTGGCTAGCCAGATATCGTGATACCTCTTCCTCAGCGATTTTTGCTCCACATCACATCTTAATATTCTCTTGTAAGTTATTGATGCATTTCATGTGGCTAATAAAGTAATGTAAATAACAGAGTACAGAATGTTAATGGTAAAATGCACAATAAATGGCCAGGGAAGAGGTGCAATAAAGGTGCGTATTGTTAATGGTATTGTAGGTTACGTAGCTCCATTTACTTAGCGATTTGTTATGCCTCTTGTACTTCAACATTTCTCTTGTATGTTATTATGTCGCTTTAATATCGACATAGGATGCATTAGTAACACATAAGAGGTTATGGAGGTATAATTAGAATGCTTTAGTAACATATAAGAGGTTATTGAGGTATAATATATAGTAACATATAAAAGGTTATTGAGGTATAATATATAGTAACATATAAGAGGTTATTGAGGTATAATATATAGTAACATATAAAAGGTTATTGAGGTATAATATATAGTAACATATAAGAGGTTATTGAGGGATAATATATAGTAATATATAAAAGGTTATTGAGGTATAATATATAGTAACATATAAGAGGTTATTGAGGTATAATATATAGTAACATATAAGAGGTTATTGAGGTATAATATATAGTAACATATAAGAGGTTATTGAGGTATAATATATAGTAACATAAGAGGTTATTGAGGTATAATATACAGAATAAGTGACAAAGGGAGAGGTGCTACCAAGCCACCCATGCCACTGTAAATACGGGCCAAAGCCAGGTAGAATACCGTGCCTAGTGTGTTGGCAGCCCAGCCAACCCTGCAGCTGAACCTTACCTGTGCGTCCTGTTCCTTCCTCCTTACCTGTCGCTTCTGTTTATTAACTCTACACACCCTAGTCTACACACCTACCAGAATTACTTACCTTTCTTTATTAACTCTACACACCCTAGTCTACAAACCTACCAGATTTACTCACCTTTCTTTATTAACTCTACATACCCTAGTGTACACACCTACCAGATATACTCACCTTTCTTTATCAACTCTACACACCCTAGTCTACACACCTACCAGATTTACTCACCTTTCTTTATTAACTCTACACACCTTAGTCTACATACCTGCCAGATTTACTCACCTTTCTTTATTAACTCTACACACCCTACAGTAGTCTACACACCTACCGGATTTACTCAACCCCCCCTCTCTCTCTCTCTCTCTCTCGCTCTCTCTCTCTGTCAAATGCTAGAAAGAGAGAAGGAGAGTAAGTATAATGAAGGAAAGAAGGAGGAAAGGAGAGTAAGTGAGAGGAGGAGGAGGTAATAGGGAGGTGTGGAGGGAACAGCGAGGAAAGGAGAGGAAGTGAGGGAGGTAACAAGGAGGTGTGGAGGGAACAGGGGGGAAAGGAGGGGAAGTGAGGGAGGAGAAGGAAGCAGTAGGGAGGTGTGGAACGGACAGGGAGGAAAGGAGAGGAAATGAGGAAGGAGAGGGAGGTAAAAGGGAGGAAAGGAGAGGAAGTAAAGGAGGAGAGGGAGGTAACAAGGAGGTGTGGACGGGTCAGGGGGGAAAGGAGAGGAAGAGAGGGAGGTAACAAGGAGGTGTGGAGGGAACAGGGAGTCAGATCATTAGCTACAGTTAGTGAATGTATACGTCACAGTAATGAGAGAGGTTGACGTTTGTGTGTGTGTGTGTGTGTGTGTGTGTGTGTGTGTGTGTGTGTGTGTGTGTGTGTGTGTGTGTGTGTGTGTGCCCTTAACCTCCACGCTTCTCTTACTTGACCATCTTATTACTGATCGCTGTCTTCCTCTCTTCTCTCTTTCCCTTTTCCTCAGTCCTTCTCACTTTTTTTTTTCCTCCTCCACTTCTTATTGGTCTTTTTTTTTTTCCTCTCTTCCTTCTCACCTCATCCCTTTTCCTTAAATCCTCTGATCTAATATTCCCTCGTTTCATTCCACCCTTCCACAGATACATCCCTTCCCTGTTCTTCTTATCTACTTTCCATTTCATTTCTCTCTCATCCCATTCCATCTGTCAGTTAGACTTACGATAAGGATTATGTTTTGTTTTTTTCCTCCTCCTCCTCCTCCTCCTCCTCCTCCTGTCCCATACACACCCATTCATCACCCAGGGTAATCCTGCACCTCGTGGGTGTGACGCCACGTGACGTAACAACCAATTAACGCGTAACAACCGTGCCCAGGGCAGTGATGGAGGGGGGCGGGGGAGGCAACTGTCCTGGGAAGATCGCGGGTCGGACTCTCAATGGCTTTGTTGATTTCTGAGCACATGTTCGTTTGTGATTTATTTTGTAAAGTACAGCTCAGTCTGCTTTGTTATGATGCACTGCTGATATAAAAACGCAATAAACAGTACACAAGAGAAGGTTAAGGTGTAATACACCAAATAAATTAGATACCACAGTGTTCCTTATAACAAACAGCCACGAGAGGACCATTAGGTGTGTTGGTGTTTGCTGTCCTTTGCTGTGTATGAAACAACCCACAGTGTGTGTGTGTTTGTGTGTGTGTGTGTGTGTGTGTGTGTGTTTCATATAGTAGTAAAGGCTGTGTCTAACCCCTTAAGTTCTGGCAAAGTGTGTGTGTGTGTGTGTGTGTGTGTGTGTGTGTGTGTGTGTGTGTGTGTGTGTGTGGCCTCTAAGCTGAAGGAAATCGTCTGCAGGTTGTATTAATTACCGGAAAATGACGTACTCGTGGTGATGGGGTTTACTGGGGCCATCTCTCTCTCTCTCTCTCTCTCTCTCTCTCCATTCATCTTCGCTTCCTCTTACCCTTCCTCTTGCCTCTCCTATCACTCTCCTCTTCCTCCTCTTCTTTCTTTTATCTCCTTCTCCTCCGTCTCCTCCACTCATCCATTCTGCCTTTCTCGTTTCCTCCTTCATGCGTATTCTATAACTTCTCTCTTTCTCCTTATCTTCCGTAATGCCCACACATTTCTCTCTCTCTCTCTCTCTCTCATAATTTCCACCTCATAAATTTTCATGCACATTTTTGGTTTCCTCTCCAGCATAAAATACTTCCATAACACCGCTGCCCTTGTTGCAGTTTTCAGCATTTTTTTTTTTTTTTTTGGGGGGAGGTGTAAGGGTTATGATGATGATGATGATAATGATGATGATGCCTCCTTTTCATTTCCCTGATCAACCAAATATTTCTCTCTTCGTCTCGCCTCATAAACCATCACCTCCCTCATATATTCCTCTCGGGCCTCTTTTTCCACATTCACCTCCTCACCCTCCTCATCTTCCGTCACTGTCCTAGAGAGTGGCGCCTTCACGTGGTGGCGCTCATGTAACTCCGCGGCACAAAAACATCCCTCAGCTCCCTCCCTATCCCTCGAAAGGAGGATGGTAGACTGCGGGAGATGGGCAACTTCAGCCAGCAGTCCACTGGGTTCACATTTCACATGAACCTGGAGCCACAATAACAGTCCTTCCTTCCCCATCCTCATTGCTCCTCACCATCATCATCATCATCTGTCTTTACCATCATTCCTTCTCCGACCTCATTTCTATTCATCATCTTCATCTCTCACTATCAACATTCCTTTCTTTTCCTCATTTCTCTTCACCATCTTCATCATTTGTCACTACCATCATTCCTTCCTCCTCTGTTTTCTCGTCACCATCCTTACATTCTTTCACATCACTCCTTCCCCCTACCCATTCTTCACTCTCATCTGCTTCTCCTGCCACTAATTCATTGCTTTCGTCTCCTCACTTCTCATTATCCTAACCCCCTTACTCCTACGTCCTCACATTTCTTAACACCAGTCCTCTTATATCCTCCCCTCTTTTATCGTCCCCTCTTATATCCTCCCCTCTTACATCCTCTCTTCATACGTCCTCTTACATTTCCCTCTCTTACATTTTCCCCTCCCATATTCCTCCCTCTTACGTTCTCTCCTCTTACATTTCCTAGTCTTACCTTCTCGCCTCTTGCCCCGCCTCCCTTGTCAGTGTCAGTGGTGGTCGGTAAACACTCATAAGATGGAGGAGGAAGGAGGTGTAATACTCAACTGTCCCACTTCTCTCATAGGTCATGTTTTTTAGCTGTGGTATATATCTCTTTGTTAGTCATATATTCTCTGGTAATCCTGGCATTCTGAGGCTTTATTTATTCCTGTCTTGGTCCTTTATTACTCACGCACTCAGCTGGTGATACTCATTTACTCTTCCTCACTCACTCTGGTATTTGAATAGCTTTCTCCTTCACTCCGTTGACTCACGTTACCTAATCCGTCACTCATTCAATCACTCACGCCCGGTTTCCGGTAACACACACACACACACACACACACACACACACACACACACACACACGCACGCACGCACGCACACGCACACACACACACACACACACACACACACAAGACATACAGTCACTTAAGTTGATTACAATCCTACGTTCCCAGTTTTTAGTGTGTGTGTGTGTGTGTGTGTGTGTGTGTGTGTGTGTGTGTGTGTGTGTGTGTGATGTTTTATGTATTATTATGTATTATATCTTCACTACTACTTCACTACTATCACCACTTCTATTAAGGTTGTGAGACTTTTCTGACTGATAATCGTAAAATAAATAAATAAATAAATAAATAACCCTTTGTCAACACCAAGTTTTCCCTAAACTGAATAAAATCGTCTGGAGGCAGTAGTAATTAACCCAGACCAGCCTCATCGTAGTGAAAGGGTTAATATGAGGGTAGTTGTGTTTGTGGCTTGTAATGTGTGGAAAGTGTGAGAGGATGTGTGTGTGATAAGTGTGTCTGTGTACGGCTGGGGAGAGAGAGAGAGAGAGTACCTAGCATCCAAGGCTCCTCTAGTCCTTCTTCCCTTCCCCCTTCCTCCTCCGCTGTCTTTTACGTCCCTCCTTACCCTCTCGTCCTCATTTTCTCCTTCCTCCTTTTCTCCCCCTCTTTTCCTCAACTTTGTCTCTCTTTCTTACACACACACACACACACACACACACACACACACACACACACACACACACACACACACACACAATACATTACAAGTCAGGCAGTATTTTATGACACACGTGGCCATTATACACCCACCACGAGTTTTATTTTATCCTGCATAGTTTTGTTTAATGTTTTTCTTGTTGGTGTGTAGTGATGGTGTGTGAATATTAGCCTGTGTAGGACGCCTGGTGATCTAGTGGGTTAAGGCGCCTCATTTGGATGTGGCCCACAAGGGTTTGCATCCGAGGTTGGTTGGGCCTTATTGCTGACACGATACTGCTCAGGGAAGAACAACTGGTCACTTTCACCTTTTATGTCTTGACTGATTAGCCTATCCTCAAGCCCCTGTGCTTCTGATGGGGTATTGAAAGACTGGATAGATGGATAGATAGTGTGAGTCAGTGTTGTTTATGCTTCTGATGGGGTATTAATAGACTGGATAGATGGATAGATAGTGTGAGTCAGTGTTGTTTATGCTTCTGATGGGGTATTAATAGACTGGATAGATGGATAGATAGTGTGAGTCAGTGTTGTTTATGCTTCTGATGGGGTATTAATAGACTGGATAGATGGATAGATAGTGTGAGTCAGTGTTGTTTATGCTTCTGATGGGGTATTAATAGACTGGATAGATGGATAGATAGTGTGAGTCAGTGTTGTTTATGCTTCTGATGGGGTATTAATAGACTGGATAGATGGATAGATAGTGTGAGTCAGTGTTGTTTATGCTTCTTCTTCGTCCATTATGACTGTGCATGAATTCCACATCTTTCTTCCGTCTAATTCCACATCTCTCTTCCGTCTAATCTATCTTTTCCGTCCTCGTTCTGATATGTTGCATGCAGGTCTCTCTCTCTCTCTCTCTCTCTCTCTCTCTCTCTCTCTCTCTCTCTCTCTCTCTCTCTCTCTCTCTAATATAAAGTCGCTACTGAGTAATAATTGGCAAATTTCTCTTTATTTTTTCAGGTCAGTACAAGATATATCCTTAAGTGGCAGTGTGGTCATCAGGCGTTGGTAAGTGTTCACTGGTGTTGTTGTGTAATATTGTGCAATGACCAACAAAGGCATCTACAACTGAATTAGGGACCTGGATGTGTAAATGGACGGTTGTGTGTCATGATCTGGGGCAATGTGTGTTTGTTTTCCATGTTGCTTGCAGTTGTATATGTTTGTTAGTCCCTACACACAAAATGTCGCCCCACCGTGTTGGGTTAAGTCCCCCACACTTGTTGCTTATACTGAAATTCACTTCATCATCATCTAATCCTTCCTCTGTCCCCCTCCTTCCTTCAAACGTGATGGCCAGCCTCACATAGACCGAAAAGTGACGAACGTGGTTAGCCAAGTAAGTTAACATAATTATACGGTACTCTGTCTCTCTCTCTCTCTCTCTCTCTCTCTCTCTCTCTCTCTCTCTCTCTCTCTCTTATTCTTTCCTCACTCAGATCTTCCTCACTGCCCCTCTCCTCTTCATTTACTCTGCTTTGAAGCTCTTTTTTCACATACCTCTTTCTCACCATCTCTGATCATGCATTCATAAACTGATCTTACATATCATTTACTTCACTTTTTTCCCCTTCCTTCCTCAACAACTTTCTTTTCATTATCCTTCTCCCCATCCCCTCAACACCGCACATTTCCTCACCCTCTCTCCCCTTTCCCTCCCGCCAGTTTTCCTCCGCCTGGTGGCCGTCCTTGCCTGCAGCCGCCGTGATAAACCTGCCCCAACATTTATTTCCCTATCTTTTACGAGGCAGCCCGGCAGTAAACATGATCGCTGCTTTGTTTACGCTTTGACTCCACAGATTTAAGGCGTGTGTGAGGTAAGGCTGTTGGCGATTTATGCAGCCATTAACACAGCTCCATCCTGCCTCTCAATACCCTAGCCTGACGGGCTGTTGGTTGTAGGATTATTATCAACTAATATGTTATACGTTTTAATGGTTTGTGGTCTGTACTGACGCCTGGTGGTCTAGTGGTGTGAGGCGCCGGTCTGGGTGTTGATCGGATGCTACACACGGAGTACAGAAAAATTCCGAGCCTTTATCAGCTTAGCAGTATTAGCCAACAGGGGAAAGGGAGAAGGAATTAAAGTGAAAATTACGTGAACTTTTTTTGTTCTGAGTGTGCAGTATGTCCATAAATAGAAAGGTGTTAATTTTGCCATCCATACTCATTTATATACCATCATAAAACAGTTGTTAGGGCAAAGCAACTGACTACTGACTAACTTAACCCCTTCAGTACGGTGATGTATGTTATGTTATTACAACCTTGACTGTTGAACATTTGTCCTGTGTTGATTACAATGGTGTGGTGTTGACAAGACCTAAATAACACTTCAAGGCATTGAAGGGGTTAACCCGGCCATCTGTCAGCCAGTCAGCAGTCAGCCATGGAGTCAGCACAAGGGACAGAAGGGGTTAACCCAGCCATCAGTCAGCCAGTCAGCAGTCAGCCATGGAGTCAGCACAAGGGACAGAAGGGGTTAACCCGGCCATCTGTCAGCCAGTCAGCAGTCAGCCATGGAGTCAGCACAAGGGACAGAAGGGGTTAACCCGGCCATCTGTCAGCCAGTCAGCAGTCAGCCATGGAGTCAGCACAAGGGACAGAAGGGGTTAACCCAGCCATCAGTCAGCCAGTCAGCAGTCAGCCATGGAGTCAGCACAAGGGACAGAAGGGGTTAATCCGGCCATCTGTCAGCCAGTCAGCCATGGAGTCAGCAGGGTTTACGACTGGCTGACATTTTTACAACGTTGGTGCAGAGATAGGATCCAACCCTTCTTGGCTCACTGCTGTTTCTTCCCTTGTGTTGTGTAGTTTGTGTTGCATATAGATTTTTGCAATAGATTTTTGTCCTGACTTTAAAACAAGGCCGTGTGTGATCTGCTCCTGGGGTGAGTTGTGCTGGGGGAGGGAGGGGAGGGGAGGGGAGGGAGGGGAGGGGAGCGGAGAGGAGGTATGGAGAAAGTCAGAGAAGATGTGGGGAGAGAAAAAGATGTGGGAGGGAAGGAGGTGCAGGGTAGGGTGTGGGAGGAAAGGTGAGGAGGGAGGTGTGTAGAAGGGTATGGCGAGGGAGATGGTAGGATTATGAATAAAGGGGAAGGGGTAGGTGAGAGAGAGAGAGAGAGAGAGAGAGAGAGAGAGAGACGTACAGCAGAAAGATAGCTGTCTGCTGTACGTCTCTCTCTCTCTCTCTCTTTCTGCTACGACACACTGTGACACTAACCACTACCAGTGCAATATATATAAACCACAGTTTCATGAATACCTAAAAAGACCAATGAGTTTTTCCATCCACAGTGAATTATTCTGAAATTTGTAACACAGCCAGTGAAAGTGGACGTGGGCGGGATATATTTATTTCTGTTTTACCATTTTTTTTTCATATGTGGCAACTAGGCGTTTTAAATATTACGTATCATTCCATAAGTGGACAGTTTTGCTTATTAGTATATAGTTTTTGTTACTCATGTTTATGGTTGTGAATTTATACATACCGGTATCGGTGGCCACAAATAAATATTATTGGTTGCTTCATTGAACGCCTTCCCTTTTACTGAGTCTGCTGTCCGAGGAATTCTGTCCTTAGCTGAATACATTCGTATGGTTTAGCAAGAACAAAACTAAGACTGTTCATTAAGAGAGTTTGCCCTAAACTGGATAGTATCGTCTGGCCACAACAGGAATAAAATACAAAAGATGTGCTCTGTCTGAAAGGGTTTATATTTTGTCTTGGTACAAAGCTATGACACGCGGAAGTTGGTTTGTGAGCCAGTAGTGAATTAGTTTTGATGGGGAAACACCGCGCTTTTTGTACAATGTTTGTGTATTATTTGTTTTATACCTCGCCTTGTGTCTCCCTTTCCTACACCTTCCCTTCATTCCTCTCTTCTACAACTTCTACTCCATCCTTCTCCTTCCCTCTCCTACACCTCCCTTCCTTCTTCTTTTCCCCTCTCTCCCTCTCCCTCTCCCCAACCCCTCCTCGTGCCATTCGTGTAAGCGTGTATAGTGTCAGGGGGTCATTTCGGTGGCCGCCTCGCCTTCGGTACGGGCGCCAGAACACCGAGCTGGTGGTGAGGCCGAATATGCATGGCCTGCTGCCAGCCTGCATGGTGAGCCAATGGCAAGGGATGGCATGGAATGGAACAGAGAGCGTGAAAAAAAAAAATGAGACGGTATGAGATGGGATGGGATAAAAAGGATGGAATAAAATGAAATGGGGTGGAATGGAATGGAACAAAAGGGATGAACCCAAATGAGGTGGGATAGGATGGGATGGGATGAATTTCTGGATGGGATATGGTGGTCTGAGTCTGGATGTGATGATGATGATGATGATAGGATGAGACAGTACTGAATGGGCAAAGACGGTATTGGATGAGGCGGGATGGGTGTAGGTAGGATGTGACAGGAAGTGTATTGGTTGGCAAAAGATAAAGAGACAGTGATAGGGAAATATATTTAGTGATATGTGGACAAGAATTACATTAGATAGAGAATAGGATGGATAGAGACTCGGAAGAACACACACACACACACACACACACACACACACACACACACACACACACACACACACACACACACACACACACACACACACACACACACACACACACACACACACACACATTTCACGATAGAACTACAGTAATTAAGGTAAATAATGCGTCAAACCAAATACTGTCCTAAATGTTAAGTGTTGTGTGTTTGTTGCCATGACAGCGCTTATACCTGTTGGATGAAATGTGGGTTTACTGTGAACAGGCAACAGTGTCCATACCTAAAGAGGGTCCAAGTCGGGCCACAACTGTTTAGCTTAACAATAAACACAATTTCAGTTTGTGAATATAGTGTTCCACCAGGACGATGTGTTAGTAAAGTGATAGCAGTGTTGAGAGAGAGAGAGAGAGACAGACAGACAGACAAACAAACAGAGTCTAGTTTTAAATTGGTTCCAGGCCAGTGAAAGTTGCACCTGTTTAGTATTAATGAAGTTTTAGAAGCAGTATATTAAATGCAAAGGTTAATTAGTTCCTTAGCCCCAGCAGCCCGTGTGTATCCCACACCACACCCATAATTACTGACACCCCTCTACCTGTAGCACCCCCCTCACCCCCTTACTTCACCCCTCCCTTCCCCTCCCCTTCCCCCTCACAGCACACACCACACACATAATTACTGACACCCCTCTACCTGTAGCACCCCCCTCACCCCCTTACTTCACCCCTCCCTTCCCCCTCACAGCACACACCACACACATAATTACTGACACCCTTCTACCTGTAGCACTGCCCTCACCCCCTTACTTCACCCCTCCCTTCCCCTCCCCTTCCCCCTCACAGCACACACCACACACATAATTACTGACACCCTTCTACCTGTAGCACTGCCCTCACCCCCTTAACAATAAACAATAAACCCTTCCCTTCCCCTCCCCTTCCCCCTCACATCACACACCACACACGTAATTACTGACACTCCTCTACCTCTCAGCCTCCTTACCCTCCCCTCCCCTTTCCCTTCCTCCATTCCTCCCCCTCCCCCTTTTCGCACCTTTTATCGCCGCCTTGCCTCTCCCCTCCCCTCTCTTTTCCTTTCCTTTCCTCTCCTCCCCTCCTCATCCATCCCCTCCCCTCTCCTCCCCTCCTCATCCATCCCCTCCCCTCCCCCCTCTCTTCCCTCCCCTGTCCGCTCCCTCTCCTTTCCTATCTCTTTTTACTCAGTGAGCAGACACCATCACTGTCATCACCGTCACTATCATCCTACTCATCATCACTATGAACACCAGCATTATTATATTACCATCAACTCCACCATCCTCCTCCTCCTCCTCTTCCTCCTCCTCCTCATCATCATCATCAACTTTATCATCATCATCATCATAATCATCATCATCATCATCACTACCACCACAGTCGTTATTTTTTACACTGTTGATAGTCACTCATCTTCATTTTCACCATCATCCCAATCACAGTCACCATCTCCATCACCACAAGACCTAATGTCATCACTGCTATCATCATCCTGTACTCTGTTGTCTTTACCATCATCATCATCATCATCATTATCATCATCGTCCCATCCTTAATCTTCTCCTTCAACTCTATTATTGCCATCATTAAAAACATCATCATCATTATCATCATCATTATCATCATCATCATTATCATCATCGTCCCATCCTTAATCTTCTCCTTCAACTCTATTATTGCCATCATTAAAAACATCATCATCATTATCATCATCATCATCATCATCGTCTCATCCTTAATCTTCTCCATCAACTCTGTTATTACCATCATTAATAACACCATCGAATCTACCATCATTAATAACACCATCGAATCTACCATCATTAATAACACCATCGAATCTACCATCATCATTATCATCATCATCACCAGCAGCAGCAGCAGCACGGCATTCACCGCCACTAATTAATAGAGTCCCAGCTAATGATACGCCGGATGAGAGAGAGAGAGAGAGAGAGAGAGAGAGAGAGAGAGAGAGAGAGAGAGTTAATTAGGGTGGGGTGCATTGGTAAAGCCGTGGTAAATATTAATCTGGTAATATCTGGTGTCTGGTGGAAAGACATTTGTACCAGATTGAGATTTTATATATTCAGTACACCACACCGTCTGAACAACCTCTCTCTCTCTCTCTCTCTCTCTCTCTCTCTCTCTCTCTCTCTCTCTCTTTCATTTCCTGGTAACAGAAGGAAGTTACAAAGAATTACAGGACTGGTGTGTGATATGCAAAATACAGAAGGTTGTAAGGACGAGTTATCAGACAAGTTTGTAAAGGCCATTATTATTTAAATGTGACCGTGTGATGAAGATGATGGGGAGGTAATGAAGGCTTGAATACTCTCTCTCTCTCTCTCTCTCTCTCTCTCCAGCTCTTGTTTTAATCACCTTTTCTCAGTCAACCCGTTCCCCCTGCTTCATTAGGCCTCTTTGCACCTTTATATTTCTCTCCAGGTTTTCCTCCTCTTCTTCTCAGACTTCTCCTTCTCTTCTTCTTTCTCTTCCACTGCTGTTCCTCCTCGTCTCTCATCCCCCCTTTTTCAGAGCGTAACTTTCCACTTTTTTTCCCCTCATCTTACTCATTAATTCCTCATCCCTTTCTTCCTCCTTTACTTCTTCTTCTGCTCTTGGTTCTCCTCTTACTCTGCTATTCCTTCACATCGTCCTCTTCCTACATCCTTCTCTATAATTTATTCCTCCTCCTCCTCCTCCACCTCCTGCCCCCCCCCCCAGCTTCTCCACTTCCTCCTTCATAACATCCAGGGTGACACTTCAGACTTACAGGATGAAGCAAGTGCCACCCCTGTCTCTCTCTCTCTCTTTCTCTCTCTCTCTCTCTCTCTCTCTCTCTCTCAATCTGTGTGTGTATGTGTGTGTATATATATATATATATATATATATATATATATATATATATATATATATATATATGTATGTATGTATACGCTGTTTCATTGTCTGTAGTATGATGTAGGTCATTCTAGTCTAATACATTAGTGTTACCGTAGTATTCTGATCACCATCAGCTCATACCCATGCACACACTGTGTATATACACACCTGATGATTTTAGTTTATTTGGCTTACTGCTACACACGTGTGTGTGTGTGTGTGTGTGTGTGTGTGTGTGTGTTTTCACAAGGAGCAACAACCACAATAAATTTGTCTTCGTTTCCCCTCCCCCTTCCTCCTTCCTCCTCTCCTCTCTCTCAACCACAATCATACTCTCTATTCTGTTTGTCTCTTTCTTTTCCCTCCTTCTCTCCCTCCTCTCCTCACTCCTTCCCTAAACTATGGCCGACAAGGGCAAATCCTAGATATTCTCTCTCTCTCTCTCTCACACACACACACACACACACACACACACACACACACACACACACACACACACACACACACACACACACACACACACACACAACGGCCACTTGTCAAGAGGCTTGGCTAAAAATCCGTGCCTGTGAGAGCCCATCGAGCAAGGCAATATCCCTCACTAAGGCCCCAAGTCTGGTCGGTTGTGGCAGCTCCCTAACACCACTTCCTAACCTATTTATTTTGCTGATTACACCTTACTGCCCTCTACTGTGTTACTCAAATCTTTCTACTATCACCGTAGCCTGCATAAATAACATACAAAACGATTTTGGTTAGCAGTATCCAAAAATAAATCGGCAAGAAAGAGGTGTTAGAGAACCTTCTTACCCCACGAGACGGGACCTAATTGGATGCTTCTCCCTAGTCATAAATAAAGCCCTATTCACGAACTTTATTAAACCTAACTTGTCTGTGAGATTTAGTGTTTATAATTTTATCTTTATTCACACAGCTGCTTATCACTTCACAACCAAACCTTCTGTCAGGCGTTAAATATTTATGGCGTCTGTGGCATGGCTTATTTAGGCTATTATTTTCACGTATTTAACCATCTCCCCCCCCCCCCGCTCTCTCTCTCACTCTCCCTCAGCATCCCTCCATCTCTTCACACCACCGTATAAGGAGGAATGTTTATCTTACCCACACACACATACACATAAACATTCACTTAATTACTCCCGGGCTGGAGAGAGAGAGAGAGAGAGAGAGAGAGAGAGAGAGAGGAAGGAATAAAAGGTAGGAAAGCTAAATGAACCCAGAATGAAGTAAAGACAAACGGAACACAGAAAGAAGACGAAAATAAAGTATGACAGAAAATAATAAACATTAAAGAAACCGGGGGATTGATTACCTTAAGCATTACCTCCACCAAATGACTAATTAACCTGCCAATAAGGTAACAATTACACCTGCTCTGCCTCTAGATCTTTTTTCTTCATTATTCATTATTATCCTGAGCCATACACAATAAAAACTGAATTATGAAGTAAGGGAACTATCAGGGACATGCACAGTGAAATGGGCCACACTCTCATTCAGACCACATTGAAGCCCCGGAATCCTGGCCCCATCTCAGGCTCGAATTCTCCCTAGCACCTCTTCTTTAGCGATTTATTTTTTGATTTGGGTGGTTAATATCCTTTTGTCCGTTATTTGTGCAGAGTACGGCGATATTGGAAGGATTTATGTAACAGCATAGAAGAGTGAGGTGTCATAAACTAAATCGCCTAGGAAAAGGTGTTAGTATAAGTGCTGTATATAGGAGTGTCAGTTACAAGTATATTTTGCTTATGAATGTATCTAAGGCTTTCACTGTGTACCGTGTCTCCAAAGCTTCTCCAGACAGTTACTAATTTATAGGGTTGCCAGGTCTACAGAAATTTCTGTTTTCTACAGATTTTTGGAAGGATCTACAGAAATACAGAATTTTGTGCTTAATCTACAGATATTTTGATATATTACAGAAATTCTCAAGAAATTTTACAAGCAATATGGAAAGGAATTCAATTTACAAATACCATAGAGAAATTTAGCAGTGGGCAAGAAGACAGTCCTGAAAGAAAGCGTATTGTATACAGTAGTTAACCCTTGAAACATAAAGTTTTCTATGAAATAATGTATTTTCTTTAATTTCAAATTATGTCGCTTAAGCTATATTAGAGTAGTACTTGCAGTATAAAATTTAATATACTTATAAACTGCTTAACCTGTGAACTAATACGAAAATTTCAATATTAAATATATACATTTTTCTACTATCGAATGCGCCGGTGTTTCCTCTATTTTTGTTTACATGCTGAGGGAGTCAGAAGCAGGTATGTTAGAGTTAGTTTCGGAAGTGTGGACATATTTGGAATATATTAGTGGTGTTAGCGACTGTTCCTACGGTTATCTAATATAACAAGGTTATAGTTATTTGTCCTAGAAAGTTATGAGCAAAACGAAAAGTGAAAAAGGGGCTCGCTCTTTTAGCCCATGTTTTCAGTATTAAGTTTTCAGTTAGGTTCGTGTCTAACTTGACCCATAGTAACTGTGTGTTAATCCGCATTTTATGAATTTGAAATATGAAAATTCATACCATATTCTTAATTTAATAAAACTATTAATCTTAGATTATTCATATGGAATTAATCATATTTTTTTTTCTTTTAAAGGCACATATAACTTCTAAGACTTATATTTGCATACCTTTTGTCAATATATGCGTGAAATTGTGATTACAGAATTTTTTTTTCAAATCTCAAGAAATTTTATGGATGATTCTACAGATATTTTAGGGCCAGCACCTGGCAACACTCCTCCTCCTCCTCTGTGCCATCTTGGGATACACACGCATTAAAGCAGTGCTCCGCATATCCAAGTGTTTCAACAACAAGCTTGAGTGAAGATCGGTGTGAAAGTGAACAGGTCAGTGTATAAGAGTCGTAGCCATATTTCCCCCGTGTAAAGTACAGTATTTAAATAGATTTCATGTAAAAGTTTTAGAGCGGGTTAAAGGTGTAAAACGTTCGCGTGTCCCTTGTTTACATATATACCCACCCTCCACATCGTATTCCTGCCCTTTCCCGCTGTTATTTCTGGTCTCAAGACATATTATAGTTTATTTTCCCGCAGATCAAGGTCGGTTAGAACGATATCTAACAAACAGATTATCTTTTCTCACTAGTAAATGGTGTAGTGAACTGAGAGTGTATTTACCTACCAGCTCTCTTTGTTTCTGTTTCCACTATCAGCCTTGTACGTCTTACTTTAAAGTCTAACGTAACAAATACTAAGTTGCTTGCTAGTTTAGTGCAAGTGAATAGCATTGTCTTCTGTATAGAGTAACAACTGTGTGATTGATGTTACACCAGTGAAATAGTTTTTGCACTACAAACCTTTGTTCACTGAGTGAAGCTAGGTGTTTATTTTGATTTCTCCCCAACATTCCATTGTTATTTTCTTTTTCCTTTTTTCTCCCTGTGAATCAGTTTATGGTGTACTTCCACAATACATGGTAAGCTAGATCATACCATAGCAAGTAGATTTTCTTTTCATTTTACACAGTTCATGGTAAGTTAGGTTGTACCATAGCAAGCAGATTTTCTACTCTTTTTACACTGATAAAAGAAGTCATGTAGGTTGGGTTGTGCTATAACAGGTGGATTTTCTATTGTTTTTATACTGGTAAAGGAAGATAGTATATAAAAAGTAAGTGAATCTCCCTAGAAAGTCAATATTTCATATATAAAGTAAATTGGCCATTTTTAACAACATCCCTTAACCAGTTGTATATTATTTTTTATTTTCAGTTGTTCACTGAGAGAAGCTAGGTTTTTATTTTGATTTTTTCCCCAACATTCCATTGTTATTTTTTGTTTTTCTTTTTCTCCAGTGAATCAGTGTATGGTGTATTTCCACAATTCATGGTAAGCTAGATCATACCATAGCAAGTAGCTTCTCTTTTCATTTTACACAGTTCATGGTAAGGTAGGTTGTACCATAGCAAGCAGATTTTCTGTTCTTTTTACACTGGTAAAAGAATTCATGTAGGTTGGATTGTTTCATAGCAGGTAGATTTTCTATTCTTTTTATACTGGTAAAGGAAGATAATATATAAAAAGTAAGTGAATCTCGCTAGAAATTAAATATTTCATATATAGAGTAAATTGACCATTTGTAACAACATCCATTAACCAGTTGTATACTATTTTTTATTTGTGTGGGATTGTGGAAATACTGCTGCAAAATGCCATCTAACCTGAAGGTCTGCCAGGAGTGTACTGGTCGCTTTGCGGCTCAGTATTTTTTGAATTACTTTTCAACGCCTGTGTGCAAACTATGCATCTTGAGAAGAGATCTAGAAAATGCTTTAGCTGAATCGCACAGAAATTACAGGGAACTCAAGGCAGAGTTTGAGACACTGAAAGAGTTTGTAGCGGCAAATGTAGGAGTCAGCAACAGCACTCGAGAAGGAAGAAGCTTACAAACTGAGCTCATACAAGCCCCCGCCCATCAGGCAGTTACAATTAATTGTGTATCAGTATCTTCCTCACCCAGCGATTCAGTATGTTCCTCGCCAAGCGAAGTCCCCTTTACCATGGTAAGAAATGGCGCAAAACCCGGAAAAGATATGAGGAAGCATCTTCCCATAACTACGTATAATCACTACCAGATCCTTGCCGAAGCAGTTAATGAGACAGAAGAAACAAGGCTTATTGGGGACTCTATTGTACGCAGTCAGCTGGAGGAATTTTGTGGACGCGCCCCCATCAGCAGAAAGAGGTACTGTTTTCCAGGAGGTTTACTATGTGATATCACAGAAGCCTGCGATGAGGTCACAAAAGACGCAAATGATCAAACTTTATACATTATCCATGTTGGTACAAATGATCTGAAGCGCAATAGATCAGAGGAATTGCTAGCAAAGTATCATGAAATGATCAAACGATTCAAAACTAAGTCCACAAATGTGATAATATCTGGTATATTCCCAAGGATCAAGGCAGAAAATAGTTTCTATGATAAAGCCTTCAGCACAAATAACCGGCTCAAATCTCTCTGCATGCAAGAGGGAGTCGACTTTGTCAATCTGTGGGACCAGTTTTATGAGCAACATACTCTATTCCAGAAAGATGGTCTCCATTTGAACTCAGTAGGAGCGGCACGGCTAGGTAGACTTTTACATGATAAAGTCGCCCTCTTCAAATAAAAAACGCGGCACGTCCAGGAACAGTAACCTTAACGTAAATACCCACAAAGTCAGATCACCAACTGTTTGGTACGGAATTAGAGTCTGCTATGTTAACGCACGTAGTCTACGTAACAAGTTTGAGGGTTTAGAATCTCTAGTTTACCTAGAAAATTATGACATCATTGGCATCACAGAGTCCTGGATTAACACATCTAACCGTGACTTTCTAACGGAATACTCATTAACAGGGTACAATATTTTCAGCTGTGAGCGACCACATCGAGCTGGTGGCGGTGTTTTAGTATATGTGAAAACAAGTCTCCATCCCCTTGTGCTATCAAAACCCAGTATTACCAACATAGATGCCAGTTATGTTCAGCTAAGTATTAATTCACACAAAATAAATATATGTCTCATCTATCATCCTCCAGCACAGTCAACTGAGACAGATGAAAAACTTTATGATCAAATTGTGGAAATTTGTTGTCAAGAGGATGGCGTAATTTTTGGAGACTTTAATCTACCGGTAACAAAGTGGGGTGAACCACTGATGGCACACTCAGGACAAGAGCTTTATACGAATCTTCAAGAAAGCGCCCTTTCCCAACACGTAGAATACCCAACGAGAGGAAACAATATCCTAGACATCATCTTGACTACAAATGATAACCTAGTCAACAACGTTGAAATAGGACCTGAGTTTAGTTCCAGTGATCATCGAACTATACAGTTTAATATTACTACTGAAAAAGTAAAAGAAACGGAGAGCAAAGAAAAGGTCCCAGATTATCGTAGAGCTAATTTCAGCAGGCTCAGAGCGCTACTTGCAACTGCAGATTGGAATCAAATGTCTGAAACCGATGACATAAACCAAGCATGGGAAATATTCACCAAAAAATTTAATGAAGTGGTAAAGTCATGTGTGCCACTACATAACAGATGTCCAGCTGGAAATAGTAAACCAAAGTGGTGGTCCAGTGAAATCAAAAGTAACTTAATAGCCAAAAAACAGGCATACCATAAATATAAAGCTACACAAAATAATGATGATAAATTACAGTACGATAATCTACGCCGCATATCAAAAAGACTTATTAACCCCTACACCGCGGGCTTGTTTACCAATGACTTGCGTGTGCTGCGGGGTTATTTGGGCTCCGACAGACTCTCAAAAAATATTTGCCAAAAATCAGTTATTAGTCCTAGAATAATAAAATTACATATGCTTATGGCACATACCTTCAGCTTTCTCCTGGAATGATTGTTGAGCCTTCGTCGGTTACCGTAGGACTTGTGGAGACCTCTGAAGTAGGGTAACGAAGTCTCCACTTTACACTTCCCGACAACCCGTAATATGATTACCACAGCCAGATACAAACACTATTCTACAATTTTCAAGTAGTTTGGGATCCATACTAAAAAAAAAAACACTGTGAAAGCAATGGAAATTACGAGCGCGTCTGATCGTCGCACTGGCACTAGTTCGCTTTTGTTACTCTGTCATTTATTATTCATAAAACCCCTCACACTTTATATTTCTATTACTATATAACACTTATATATATCTACAGTCTTTATCCATAAGTTTCCTTCAGTAGTATTAGTTTATTGTCACTGTAGGGATTCAATTTCTTTCAGTAAAATACGTAGCATTCACTTTCTCGTCCTGTATACTGGCATTGAGAGTGAATGTCACTTTCATCTTCACTCTCATAACTCATAGCATTCAGACATGCTAGAGTGAAACTTTCACTTTCATTACTCCTAGGGTATATACTCGTATTCTTATAATACTACTCATTTACATTTCTATTTACGTTCTCTATTTTATTTACGTTATTTACATTTCTATTTTATTTACACTGTGTTGTGCACTGTCACTTGAAATAACTTATAAAACTATTTTCCATTGTTCACGTATATTTACATTCATTACTTTCACTTGCTGTTTACACATTATTTACACATTATTTACAATTCCACTTGCACTGTTTTACTCAATAGAAAGATCGTAGTCACTCTTTTATCAATTGTCAGCCCTTTACCTCTTTCCACACGAGGTTTAGTAGGGGGTAAAGGTCACAGGGCCATTTGCATGGGGGTGAAAAAAGGCCTTGAAGTCAGCAAGAAGAAACGTACGTACTCTCGCTTCGGAAGATGAGAGTAAACTGATAACGGAGGGCCAGCGTGGAGGCCTGCTTTAGGGGTTATTCAGAGTTACCAATATTGGTTCTTGAAACAGCTAAGTCTAGCACTGATATGATTGGCAGGAAATCTAGACAATACATTATAAATTTGGTAGTTCCAGGTGAATGTAAATATCACTTAGGCTTCTCCCTTCCCTCCTTACATGTATATTTATTACGAAAATAGATTAGAGGCCTACTTAGGAGATATATATTCAGAGCTACCAATGTTATATCTTGAAACAGCTTTGTGTAGCACTGATATGATTGGCAGGAAATCTAGACAATACATTATAAATTAGGTAGTTCCAGGTGAATGTAAATATCACTTAGGCTTCTCCCTTCCCTCCTTACATGTATATTTATTACGAAAATAGATTATACGGCATATTTCAAGGGGAAAAAAACACCGAAAATTAGCGAACGAGTGCACGTGAGGTGTTGTCAGGTGATGATTAGCCAATTCCAGGTGTATGGCACTCTCACTTACCTTATTTCTTTCTTGTATATATTATTTGGTATAAGAATACGACATAGGGCTTATTTCAATGGATGAAATCAGTGAAAAATTCCAGGGAAGATTTACTTAGCGTAGCATGGCCGGGCAGGCGAGAGGATAGGGTAATGGAGGGGGGGTAGGGAGGGGAGTCAAGAACGGGGAGAAATGGCTAAATTGTCAACAATGGATGGGAGTACAGATGAGATTAGGAGTGCTGACTAGTGTTGGACATTGGCAGTACTGATAGATGATACAAGCCCCCACTTGGAAGCCCGGGTGAATTCAAAATAACACAGAATCACAAAAGCGACGCCCCGCGGTATGATCCCTTGCTCCCAAGCGTCACGAAAGTGACGCCCCGCGGTTAAGGGGTTAAACAAAGCAAAAGAGCACTGGAGATCCACATTGCTAATACGTGCAAATCAAATCCTAAAGAATTTTACAGTTACATTAGAAAGAAAAAGGTTATGACTACATCAATAGGTCCTCTAGAAACAAACAACGGCAAACACACTGAAAATGAGGTCGAAATGGCAAACATTCTTAACGATTACTTTGTGTCTGTTTTTACAGTAGAAAACACCACCAGAAACCTACTGTTACCCACAAACCAAGCAAATAGCACAGTCCTTAGTAACTATGATATCCATAATAACGATATCCTTTCAGCCATAAATAGTACGAACATAAACAAAACCCCTGGCCCTGATAAAATATCACCGAGAATTCTCAAAGAAGCAAAACATGAGTTACTGCTGCCACTCTCTGTCTTAATAAATCATTAAGTACTGGAAAAGTTCCACGCGAATGGAAACTAGCAAATGTAACACCAATTTTCAAAAAAGGAAATGAGTCACACCCAGGA
>NC_137003.1:1307766-1340266 GCF_032717465.1 Coenobita brevimanus
AGCACTAACTACACCTACACTCCAAGCATCCTAGCACTCACTCTCAGCTGCACAGGATCGTCTAGCGTTAGTTACAATACAATACCCGAGTTGTCCCGAGTATGAGAGGGTTAACAGGACCAGTAACTAACACTCTCAGGCTGTGATATTTCTATCTATCTATCTATAGCCCGACGCCCTAATCCCGCAAAGGGTGGCCGCAGACAAAACGCCTCCAAGTCACTCTGTCACCCACCAATTGACTACCCTTCCCCCAACTCACTCCCCCTCCCTCATATACCTCTCTTAACTCCATCCTCTCTCCACCTCATCCTCGGTCTACCCCTCCCTCTCTCCCTCCACCTCACCTACATACACCCTCTTAGTCAGTCTTTCATTCTCCATTCTCTCCACATGTCCAAACCACCTCAGTGTATTTCTCCTAATTTTTTCAACCACATCCACATCTACCCCACAACGTTCCTTCACTTCTTCATTCGTCAACCTCGTCCCTCCACGTCACTCCACATGCTCCTCTCAAGTAACTCATTTCCACTGCTCTCACTCTTGACTTGTTCCCCTCTTGCAAGGTCCACGCCTCGCTTCCATACGTCAGGGTAGGGATCACAATACCATCATGCAGTGACTTTTTAACTTCCATACTCACCTCTCCCTATTTCTCATCACGGCTTTCAGTGTACCAACAACCTTTCTTCCCTGCTGTACCCTTTCACGTGCTTCATCCCCCAAAGTTCCATCCTTACTCATCACACTACCCAAGTACTTGAATGCACTCACATATTCTCCATATCCTCACCATCCAACTCCCTCTTCACTGCACACTCTGTGACTTCATTCCTCTCAAACACCATTGCTAACTTTTTACTTTTGTTTACATTAACTTTCAGCTTCCTCCTCCTACACCCTGGGTCCCAAATTCATTCACCAAACCTTGCAACTCCCATTCATCTTCACTCATAACAATACTGTATCATCAGCAAACAGCAACACCGGAAGCTTCCAAATCTCACCCTCATTCATTAGGGGCCAGCCCCCACATCCACTGCCCTACCTTGCATCTCCTTTTACAACCCCATCCATATATATATTAAACAGCCAGTGGAGACACTTCTTCACACACCCCTGTTTCAGTCCCACATTGAGATAAAAGAACTCACTCAGCTCACCATCCACTCGCACCGTAAAGGCCCTAGCTCCTTCGTACATACTCTTCACAGCACTCAACAATTTCCCCTCCACTCCATATATTCTTAATACCTTCCACATACCTTGCCTATCTATTCTGTCATAAGCTTTCTCCAAGTCCATGAAGGCAGCATACACTTTCCTTCCCTTCTCTAGATACTTCTCCACTAAACATCTTAGGAACAAATATCTGATCTACACACCCTTTTCCCTTCCTTAATCCCCTCCCCTTTGTTCTTCCCCTCCCAACTAGCTCCTCTGTCATATGCCTAACCCTATCAATGACTATTCTACCATATATTTTACTCAGTCACACTAAGAAGGCAAATACCCCTATGGTTACCACATACTCCTTCTCTCTCCCTTTTCTCCTTTGTACTGAGGAACAATTATACCTGATTTCCAGTCCCCTCTGGAACCCTTCCCTCTTCCCAAGCCAATCTACACAACTTCCATATCCACTCCACAACAATCTCACCCCCATACCTAAGCATTTCACCACACACTCCATCAATTCCTGGGGCCTTTCCCAGCTTAATCTTCTTCATCGCTTCCCTCTACTTCCGACCTACTGATCTCTTCCTCCTCTCCTCTCATCTCTTCTTCTCCCAGCCATTCCCCAACCATTTATACTCACACTGCTCTCACTCTCTACATTCAACAAATCCTTAAAGTGCTCCTTTCCACCTCCTCAATTTCTCTCTCTTCTCCACCAACAATCTATTATTCCTATCTTTCACTCCCTCTACTATTTCCCCTTTCACACTGCCTTACTTTCTTTACCTCCTTCCAAAACAACATTTCTTACTTCCTCCCTCCACTTCACATTCAGATTCCTCCCAAACTCTTCATCCACTTTCTTCTTACTCTCCTTCACCAGTCTCTCTTAACCTCCCTTCTCCTGCTCACATATACCTCTCTCTTCTCTCTCTCATCTTCTCCCTACCTCTACTTCGCCAACCATTCACCATATGCCTTCTTCTTTTGTTCCACAGCTCGTTTCACCTCATCATTCCACCATGCTGTCCCTTGCACACCCTTGCATCTCCTCCTCACTCCACAAACCGCCTCACACGCTGCGCCTATCTCTTCCGTGAATATCTTTACATACGTCTTCCACCCCTTCCATCTGCTCTAGCTCATACCTTCCCAATCTTTTATGCTCTTATACTCTGTCATTTTCTTCACTATCTTGCAGTTTCTCCACTCTTTCTCACAGGAGCTGAATAAAGTCATACAGCGTTGGGTGAAATACAGTAACATCACAAACACTGCCACCACCTTTAGCCAAACCTTATTTAAATACACATGTAGCCTAGACTGACATAAGCTTTCAGTAAAAGTAATATGCCCCTACTACCATCCCAACCCCATATCATTATTTCTCCTCTCAATGCCTTCACTAAATTGACACTCCCTTTTCTCCTTTCATCAAACAATGCTTTTAGTTTTTCACTGGACTTTTCTTCTTTCTTTCTCTGTCGCAGTTTGTGGTGAAGGTTGGTGGTGTGAGTGACGGTCGTGTTATGGTTTAGGACAGGTGATGGTGTGATATGGTGGTGTGAGTGACGGTGGTGTTATGGTTTAGGGACAGGTGATGGTGTGATATGCTGGTGTGAGTGACGGTGGTGTTATGGTTTAGGGACAGGTGATGGTGTGATATGGTGGTGTGAGTGACGGTCGTGTTATGGTTTTAGGACAGGTGATGGTGTGATATGGTGGTGTGAGTGACGGTGGTGTTAGGTTTAGGACAGGTGATGGTGTGATATGCTGGTGTGAGTGACGGTGGTGTTATGGTTGATAGGACAGGTGATGGTGTGATATGGTGGTGTGAGTGACGGTCGTGTTATGGTTTAGGACAGGTGATGGTGTGGATATGGTGGTGTGAGTGACGGTGGTAGTTAGGTTTAGGACAGGTGATGGTGTGATATGCTGGTGTGAGTGATCGGTGGTGTTATGGTTTAGGACAGTAGTGATGGTGTGATATGGTGGTGTGAGTGACGGTGGTGTTATGGTTTAGGACAGGTGATGGTGTGATATGGTGGTGTGAGTGACGGTGGTGTTATGGTTTGGGACAGGTGATGGTGTGATATGGTGGTGTGAGTACGGTGGTGTTATGGTTTAGGACAGGTGATGGTGTGATATGGTGGTGTGAGTGACGGTGGTGTTATGGTTTAGGACAGGTGATGGTGTGATATGGTGGTGTGAGTGACGGTCGTGTTATGGTTTGGGACAGGTGATGGTGTGATATGGTGGTGTTATGGTTTAGGACAGGTGATGGTGTGATATGGTGGTGTTATGGTTTAGGACAGGTGATGGTGTGATATGGTGGGGTTATGGTTTAGGACAGGTGATGGTGTGATATGGTGGTGTTATGGTTTAGGACGGGTGATGGTGTGATATGGTGGTGTGAGGGACAGGTGGTGTTATGGTTTAGGACAGGTGATGGTGTAATAGGCTTTACCTACACACCAGACGGGATGCCGGCAGAAAACACACTGATGGTTGCATTCCGAGTGACTTTGTAGAGTTCGTAACACCTAATCCTTACCGATTTACTCTACACATTCCACCCAACACTACCACATCCCAACACTACCATCCAACATCCCTTCACTACACCACCACATCATCACACATCATACAATACTACACCATTACGACACTATCAACACCATACTCTCACACCTTCACACTAGCACATCCAAACACTATCATCCAACATCCCTTCACTACACCACCACACATCATACAATACTACACCATTAAGACATTACCAACACCATATTCTCACACCTTCACCCTACCACATCCCAACACTGCCACCCAACATTCCTTCACTACACCACCACATCACCACACATCATACAATACTACACCATGATGACACTACTAACACGTCATGCTCACTTCTTCACCCCACCACATCGCAACTCTACCATCCAACATCCCTTCACTACACCACCACATCACCACACACCATACAATACTACACCATTACGACGCTATCAGCACCATACTCTCACACCTTCACACTAGCACATCCCAACACTACCATTCCACACCACCAAACTATTCCACACAACCAACCTACCACATTCCACTAAAACTATATCAACACCACCATACTCTCAGCCCTACCACCACAACACTACCACATATACACATTCCCACACTAGCCTAGACTACTATCACAATCATAATCATTCATTTCTCAGTGTAAGCATCCTCCTCTTCCTCTTCCTCTTCCTCGTCGTCATCATCATCATCATCATCATCACTTAACCCTCACGACCAAACCCGCCAGTGTGATTCCTAATATAGCAGTCAAAGTGTCTCTCCCCTGCTGGGTGATGGCTCAGAGAAAGAGAGAGAGAGAGAGAGAGAGAGAGAGAGAGAGAGAAAGGGGATGAGTTACAAAGCGGGTAAGTGGGTGAGTGCCAATAAGTGAATGATTGAGAGCATGTCTGACCGACTGTGAAGAAATGAATGAAGAAATGAATTAATGAATAAATGAGTGAACGAGCAAATGAACAAATGAGGGAGTAAATGAGTGTCGTCTGACTGACTGTGACTGACTGAGTAAACGAATGAATGAATAAATGAATGAAGTGTTCAATAACATACGAATAAAACTATAACGAAATGTTCTAATGTAATTCTGTGATCCCTAATTACACAAGAAAATGATGCCATCCGTCTGCATTACATTACCAAAGGAGGAAGGTTATGTTCATCCAGTAAGAATATATTGTATTACTATGTCCACTTGACTATACAGGCTTCCCATAGTTTTCCATCTTACCTGCTTTATATTTCATTGTTTTATGGACCCTACCTATCCCTACACTTAGCTGGGAAGAAAGGGGAAAAATGGTCATGATGATGATGATGATGATGATGATGACGATGGTGGCTGTGGTGGTGATGATGATGATGATGATGATGATGATGATGATGATGATGATGATGTGTGGGTGTAAAAATCTGGGTCATTGTAATGTTGATGGTTCCCCAATGACTGAGTGAAATGTAAATACTTAAGGACCAAGGCATTGTTATATGACATTACACCTTTGATCTCTCTCTCTCTCTCTCTCTCTCTCCTGCACCGTCCCTCATCCATTTCTCCATCTTCCCTCTTCCTCCCCATCACCTCCACCCAGCTCCTCCCTCCCCACCCCTCTCCCCCTCTCCCACCACAGGTCTAGTTTCTTCCTTTGTCTGGTGGGTCAACATCCTACACAGTGATCTGAAGGGTTAAGTGCTGACCCTACCACTCACCCCTCACCCCACCACAGCCCTCTCACCCCACCCCAAACACCCCACCACAGCCTTCTCACCAAAACCCACTCACCCTACAACAGCCCTCTCATCCTAGCCCACTTACCCCACCCTACTCACCCCATGCTTCATCCCACCCCACCCCTCTCACTCTTCCTCTCATGGCCTACCTCACCCAACATGCCCCCACCCCATGATCCCCACCTTACTCACGCCACCCCTCTCAGCCCACCATCATGTCCCACTCCACACCTCATACCCCATTCACTCCAACCACCGTTCTCTTCAACGTTGTATCTCTTTTTTCAGTGTAGCTATTTATTTTTTTATCATGCCTCATTACGTGTCGAGTACAGTTTTGAGAGGGAGAGAGAGAGAGAGAGAGAGAATGTGTGTGTGTGTGTGTGTGTGTGTGTGTGTGTGTGTGTGTGTGTGTGTGTGTGTGTGTGTGTTTTAAATACAGTACAGTCAGACATGAACCACTGACGCCTAACATCTTTCTGCAGGTTGCATAGCCTAGTTGAAACCATCTCTCTCTCTCTCTCTCTCTCTCTCTCTCTCTCTCTCTCTCTCTCTGTTGTAGTGATGTGTTGTGTTGTACTGAGTTGTGCTGCTTTGCCTTGTATTGCTTTATTTTGTGACTGCGCTGAGTTACGCCAAACTGTGTTGTTTTATGTCGTGTTGTGCTGTAGTGTGGTTTGGTTTGGTTTGGTTTGGTTTGGTTTGGTGTGGTGTGGTGCCGTGATACGATGTGTAATGTTGTGTTGTGTTGCGCTTGTGTTTAGCCACGTTGTGTTCCGCTGTTGTGCTGAATTGTATAAAATATCAAAGTCCGATATTCAGTCAATGGTGATGGGTTTGTGGCATCTGTACACGACACTATCAATTATACCGGCGTGCCGGCATCTGTACACCACACTATCAATTATACCAGCGTGCCGGCATCTGTACACCACACTATCAATTATACCAGCGTGCCGGCATCTGTACACCACACTATCAATTATACCAGCGTGCCGGCATCTGTACACCACACTATCAATTATACCAGCGTGCCGGCATCTGTACACCACACTATCAATTATACCAGCGTGCCGGCATCTGTACACCACACTATCAATTATACCAGCGTGCCGGCATCTGTACACCACACTATCAATTATACCAGCGTGCCGGCATCTGTACACCACACTATCAATTATACCAGCGTGCCGGCATCTGTACACCACACTATCAATTATACCAGCGTGCCGGCATCTGTACACCACGCTATCAATTATACCAGCGTGCCGGCATCTTTCCCACCAGGTATTCAATACAGCCCGATGGCAGACGACTGTGTTCAGGTAAGGTAAATCCTGTAGCCACCACGGTACCTAGTAAATCCCTACTGTGTTGGTGTAATATACCAGTGAAATCCTGTAGCCACCACGTTACAAGCACCTGGTAAATCCCTACTGTGTTGGTGTAATATACCTGTGCGTAAAGATGATTAATGGCTAAAGTTTTTTTATGAGTTTTTTTCACCCTGGCCAATAACAATACAACAGTGGCTAATGACCAGTGGGCGTATTTAAAAAACTTCTTGAGCTTAAGCTGCGTATTAGATCCTTTGTACTCGTATATGCTTTTATTCCCACTCAATGAAGCCACCAAACACTTCAGAACCAAACAAGACTGAACAATATAATAAATGCGATAAAACACGATGATTTCTGACAATAAAAAAGCGATATGGAGAGGTGTTTATATCATGAAATGTTTGGGATGTTTTGTGAATGTTGGCGTTGGTGTTGGTGATTAGCGACCTGGTCATGTTAAACTGAGGTGGTCATTACTAAACTGAGGTGGTCATTACCTTGGCATCAGCTCACATCGCCAATAACTCACTAATGATGGCCAGGCAGTGGGTGAAGGGAAGGGACAGGGAAAAGGGAGAGGGAAAGGGAGCGGGAGAGTGTGAATGAGAGGGAGAGTCAGAGTGTGGTGTTTTGAATCATTTGTCAAGGTGTTGTCAGGTGTTATCCTGCCTTGCTCTCTGGGTTTGGTAATTCATTAGTGTTTATCGCACTTGGGTTTATGTCTGCATCAATAACGGTGTTTTATCCCTTCCTTCTTTCCTTATTCCTTCCTTCCCTTCCTCTTCTAGTTCCTAATTCTCTCTCTCTTTCAGTCCTTCTTCATTTCCCTCCCTCCACTTCCTTCCTACTTTCTCATCCTCCTTGTGGGTGTTATGTTGGCGCTTACAGTCGTATTTTCTACCTTCCTTCCTCATTCCTTCTTTCCCTCCCTCTAGTCTCTCTTCTTGTTCTATTGTTCCATCTTTTTTTCTTTTCGCTTTATTACCTTCCCCTTCTCCCCATTTACATTCCATCATGCTTCCTTCTTCCCTTATTCCTTCCTTCCCTCTTCTAATCATCTTCTTTCTTTCGCTTACTCCTCCATTTTTTCTTCGCTTTCTTTCCTCTTCCTTTAATTTTTTTTATTTTTGCATATTTCCATCCTTATTACTTCATTAGTTTCCCATCTAAGCTCCTCGTTTCTCTCTCTCCACCCTTCCTTTTGTTCTACCTTCCGTCCTTCCTTCCTTCCTTTTCCTTGCCACATTGCCTTCCCTTAATGGTCCTACCATGTACTGTATTCTTTTTCCTATCTTTATTTTATAACCTTTCTTCCTTTTGCTTTTTCTCAGGCTTCCCTCCTTTCACTTCCTCCCTCTCCCTCTCTCTTTTATCTTCATCCTCTTACCTCATTTTTCTTCTTTTTCCCTTCCCTCCCCTTCTCTCCTTCTTTCCTCTTCTCTCCCTCTCACTCCTTCTTCCCCTTACCTCTTCTTCTCCCTTTATTTCCTCTTCCCTCCCTCTCTCCACCCGTCTACACCATTTTCAGCTCTCAGAAGCCCTTGTAAATATGTAAAATAAAAAGCAGCCCTCATTCCTGCTCCGTCTCAGCCTTTTCTTTGATGCATCCACTATCACCTAACCATTTTCCTTTACCCTTATTCTTCTGTTATACCTTTTTTCTCTGTTTCCTCTTTTTGTACGTCCATACTTTCTCACTTTATTTTTCCTGTCTTTCCTCAGCCTTCTCTTGATTTTACGTCACTTTATTTACCAGCTGTTTTTTCTTTGTGTTTTAATGTATCACTTTCTTTTTACTTTCTCTAATAAACAGTCTTTTACCCCCCCTCTCTCTCTCTTTCTTTCTTTCTCTCTCTCTCTCTCTCTCTCTCTCTCTCTCTCTCTCTCTCTCTCTCTCTCTCTCTTTCTCTCTCTCTCTCTCTCTCCCCTAATACCGCTTCCCTCCCTCCCTCCCTCCTTTGCTTTCTTCACCTTTGTCACCCTCCTCCTCTTCTTCTCTCTGCATCTCTCAACATCACACTAATTGGACCACCTAAATCTCTCTCTCTCTCTCTCTCTCTACATCAAACTAATTGGACCACCTAAATCTCTCTCTCTCTCTCTCTCTCTCTCTCTCTCTCTCTCTCTCTCACACACACACACACACACACACATAAACCCTAATTCTCCTTTTGTTAGCTGAAATAGAAGTATTGACACTCTCTGCATCTTATACTGACTCTCAGGTAAATAAAATCGTATGGCATTAGGTGTAATAGAATACTAGAGTTTTTCCTACCACGAGAGGGTTAAGAGTGAGCCACAGGAGCCACACAGTTAGCGTATACAACAAAATCAATGTTTACTTATGAACTGAGAGTACTATAGTCGCGACGCACGACTCTGAGGTTGTCATTATCGTACCCTGGCAACCTACCATTCAAAAGTGCGTCCGGTTAAGTATCATATTATACACGAATCATATTATTATGCACGAGTATATTATACACGAATATTATTATACACGAACATATTATAAACGAATCACATGAGTGTCATATTATACACGAAATCAGACGCGCTTTTGAATGGTAGGTTGCCAGGGCGCGATAATAACAACCTCAGAGACGCGCGCCGCGACTATAGTTCAAAGTAAGCCACAGGAGCCACACAGTTAGCATATACAACAAAATCAATGTTTACTTATGAACTGAGAGTACTAGTTCAAAGTAGGCCACAGGAGCCACACAGTTAGCATATACAACAAAATCAATGTTTACTTATGAACTGAGAGTACTAGTTCAAAGTGAGCCACAGGAGCCACACAGTTAGCATATACAACAAAATCAATGTTTACTTATGAACTGAGAATACTAGTTCAAAGTGAGCCACAGGAGCCACACAGCATACACAACAAAATCAATGTTTACTTATGAACTGAGAGTACTAGTTCAAAGTGAGCCACAGGAGCCACACAGCATATACAACAAAATCAATGTTTACTTATGAACTGAGAGTACTAGTTCAAAGTGAGCCACAGGAGCCACACAGCATATACAACAAAATCAATGTTTACTTATGGGCTGAGTAGGAGTCTGCAAGTACTATACCCTTTTCACCTTAACCTGGCTCAAATTTTCATCCTTTTTGCCGCTTATTTCACGTAGGTCAGTGGAGGAAAAAGACAATACTATGGTACTACATCCTTTTCTTAGCACTTCTTCGTGATTAGCACAATGACCTACTATTAATCTATTATTACGATTCAACATTCAAGATGGAGCGATGGCAATTTTGGGCCAAGTTACAGTGAAAGGGTATAGCTGGTGGTGGTGCTTGTTTGCCTTAACCCCTTCACTACCACGATTTATTTTATTTCATTGTTCAACCTTACCATCTCCAGACGATTGTACTGAGCTTAGTGTGCACCTGTTGTGGTGAAGGTGGTACTGGAGGCTGTGACCCACCTGTTGAAAATGTCTTCCTAAACCCAATACAGTTTTATACAGGTAATATAATTAAAAAAGAAAACACGTCACAGTGCGGAAGGGGTTGAGGGAGAAAGGGTTAAAAGAAAAGGGTGGAGAGATGAGAGAGAAACAAGAGGGTATAAGATCATGAAGACGAGAGAAGAAGAAACAGAAGACGGAAAATGAGAAAGGGAATGGAATGAACAGAGAAAGAAGAGAAAGGGGGGTAAAGGGATGAGAGAGTAAGAGAAAGACAAGGATGGGGAGAGGGGATGAAGGGAAAACAGTTGAAAGGGAAAGTCTAAAAGAAAGATGAGAAAAGGGAAGAAGAGAAGAGAGAAAAAGATCGACATGGAGAGGAGAAGAGAAAACCAGAAGAGACAGGGTTTTTCAAAAGGGTCTGAGAGGGCAAGAAGAGGGTAAGAGATCAGGGTAAGTGTGTGAGGAGATTGAGTTGTGCTGAGTAGTAAGGTAAAGTGGCGTTGTTTGACCTCCCTTATGTACACACTTACCCTGAGAGAGAGAGAGAGAGAGAGAGAGAGAGAGAGAGAGAGAGAGAGAGAGAGAGAAAGAAAGAGGAAATACTTCAAGGGAAAAATATGTGTCGGGGAGGAAGGAGGGAAAAGAAGGGAGGGAGGAAGGTAGTGGTTAGGATGAGTGACGGAAAAGTCGTGATATAGGAGGAAGGGAGAGGCGAGATGGGAGGGAGGGAGGGAGGTAAGTAGGTAGGGAAAGAAGGATGGTAGGTAAATAGGTAGGGAGGGAAGGAAGGAAGGTGGTTGTTTACATTAAGGTGGAAATTTATTGTCTTCTTTCTTCGCCTTTACTTTCTTCCTTTCTTCTCACCTTCACTCACTTTCATTCCTTTAATCACCTTACTTTTCTCTCTCTTTCACCTTCATTCATTTATCTTTCCTCCTTTTCGGTTCATCTTCAGTCATTCTCCTCTCCTTCACTACATTTCCCAACTCATTCCCTCCTTCCCTTTCATTTCATTTCACCTCCACCACTCTTTCGCTTCTCTAATTAACCCCTCACTTTCCTTCCCTTCCCCTTCCACTCCCCAGTCAACTCTCTCCCTTCCCTTCCTCTCACTGCTCTTTCCTTCAGTGTTTCCCTTTCCCTACTCACCCCTTTTCTTCCCTTCATTCTTCTCTGCCCCCTTCCTTTCTTCCTCCCTTTCCTCTCCCTATCACAGCCCTTTCACTCTCCTTCCTACATCCTTTTTCTCTCCTTTCCTTCCGCTTCCTCCCCCCTCCCCTTATTACCGGCAGGTGAGGGTGCGGGAGGAGGCGCAGGTAAATACGCCTTATTAAATAAAACAACACTGAACTTGACACTAATTACTGTTCCCTCACCACACCACACCGGGGCGTACATGACGACGTGTGCACAGGGACAGAATGTACACACGGACGTATATGGAGAGGGTGTACACATGACCGTGCAGGGTGTATGTCGGTAAATGCCTGATGCACAGATGGGGTGGAGTACACATGAAGTGGAGTGAACGTGAAGTACATTATTGTAAAGTGTACTGTACATAAATACACAATAATATATAGGAGGTGGATTGTACTGTACTTAAGGCCACATTTTCTAACCAGACAGTGAACAAAATGGCGTGTACATGAAATGGGTTTACAAGGCAGGTGTACATAAGGCAGGGTTTCCACGTGGCGTACACTGATTATACACTATACAAATTAAAATACTCCCGCCCCCTCTCTCTCTCACAGTACACACACACACACACACACACACACACACACACACACACACACACACACACACACCATAGTACGCACTATTTTTGTGCACTGATGGCAAGGGGAAACTGAGATAAGAATTTCAGTTTTATCCTTACGAGACATCAAGAATAAAACCTCAAATCCGTGTGTGAGTTTCCCTTTGCCGTCAATACACAACTTGGCCAAATTAATATAAATGAATATCGCTCTATTTTTGTCCACACTGTCACTTCCCTTTCCTCACTATTTCCATTTCATTTTCTTCCCTTCATTCTCATCAATATTCTTGTTCTTTCACTTTTCCTTCACTCTCTCCGTCCACCTCACAACATCGTCCTGTCTGTAACCTACCCTAACCTTCTTGCCACTATCTCCTTCTTTTCACTCCATCTCTGTTCTCTCCTTCCCTCTTAACTCTTCCCTCCCAGCCTTCTCTATTCATCCTAACCTCCTCCATCCTATCATCACCCTCTCTCCACCCTCTCCTCATTTCTCTGCATCCCTCATCACACTCTTCTCTCTTGCCTCACAAGCATGGCTTACACACAAACACACACACACACACAACTAAGCACTCTCACGGACGCACACCACATAAAAATACAGCCGCAAATATAAACAAGATAAAGAACGACCACACACACACACACACACACACACACACACAAAACTAAGCACTCTAACACACGCACAGCAGATAAAACATACGCTCAAATATACTGTAAACAAGATAAAGTACACACACATACATACATACACACACCCACACACACACACACACACACACACACACACACATATATATATATATATATATATATATATATATATATATATATATATATATATATATATATATATATATATTATGTATATATATATATATATATATATATATATATATATATATATATATATATATATATATATAATAAATATACATAGGCTACATGCAGCCGCTCGAACGCATAAAGTCTCTCTCTCTCTCTCTGCAGGCAAGCGAGGATACTTTCCCATCTCTTTAATTACCCTTGGGAATGGCGGTGTAAACAATAACTGATGTACACACACGATGACGGTGAAGACACACACACACACCAACAACTTCCCAGAGGTGTACACAGACAGTACACAGTACACAGGAGGGCCACACACCCCATTCCCTGAGGCACAGCAGTTCTCCTACGTGTCACGCGTCACACACCCTCTCATGTCACCACTTTGGCACAAATACCCACCGTCCTCATTGAACACCTGCACAGACTGTCTCACACAGAAATGGTGTTATGGTATTTGCGATGGTATTAAACACATGCACAGACTGTCTCACACAGGACTGGTGTTATGGTATTTACGATGGTATTTTTAGGACACGTGGCTGTGTTTAGCGACAAATCAGCTAAGTCCATTTTGTCTAAATTCAAGCCACCAGATTGTCTCCTACCCTACCGTAGGATCGATCTCGCAGCCTTTCACACAACAGGTTACTTTTTTTGACCACTTGACCACCACCCCCTACCCAAGGGAGTCGTCCAAGCGTTTTACTTCTTTTTATGCATGGAGGAAGGAACCAAAAGCCAGAAGCCCGCAACATTATTCTCTCCAAGCAAAACCAAAAACAAGATAACAGAGGGCCAATTTCAAGATCTGTTCATTTCGAGATGCTGGACACACTGCTTTTGAAAGATTGGAGGTCACAGACAGTAGGAAACAGACAGAGGAAGACAGTTCCCGAGCTGATCTGCTGCGTACATGAAGGACCGGAAGTAACCGTCAACTCTTGCATTAGAGAGTTGGACAGAAAAGGAATGAGAGTTTGCTGCAAGACGGGTACTACGCACCTGCCGAAGTAATGGAGGAATGCAAGCACAGAGCTCAGAGGAGATATGACTATTGATGTTGCGTTAGAAAAGAGATTAATATGCAGCACTGCGGTAAAGAGAGAGAGTTGTAAGGGAGCCAGTAAGGAAAAGAGTTAATGTGATGAAATGCCTTTGACTCCAACTTAGTGAGAAGAGCTGTATGCGGGAAGCCTAACCACACGTGAGAGTTGTGCTCCATACAAGGACGAATAAATCCCGTGTATAAAGTCAACAGCTGTGCAGGGGTAAAGAAGTCACGGATTCGGCTCAGCACACATAAACTCTTGGAAACAGATTTTACAAGAGAGGAAGTAATGATCTTTCCAAGATAAATCCCGAGAGAATGAAACCCTAAGTTGTTTAAACATGATGGTGGGCAGACAGACAGACACAAACAGGTTCCCCGAGGTGTAGACAGGCGGTAGACAGCAGACAGGATGGCCAGACGTGCTGTTTACACCAGGCAGACAGCACAACAAACACTGGTGGTGATAGAGTGGGTGGGGTGACGGTGTATAATTGGTGCCTGTGTGTGTGTGTGTGTGTGTGTGTGTGTGTGTGTGTGTGTGTGTGTGTGTGTGTGTGTGTGTGTGTGTGTGTGTGTGTGTGTGTGTGTGTGTGTGTGTGTGTGTGTGTGTGTGTGGATCAAGTAGTGTACAACATTAAGGTGGCATGCGGGTGTCACTTAAAAATGTGCTGTGTGTTGTGACCTGAGACTAAATGTTACTTATTGGACACACACACACACACACACACACACACACACACACACACACACACACACACACACACACACACTGACGTAAGTGTGGTAAATGTGGTGACGGGATCGTTGTAGTGTGTCGGAATTGTAGCTGAACCAAGGGTAGTGGGTGTGGTGGGTGTGGTAGCAGTGGTAGTTGTGCTAAGTGTAGTGAAAGCAGTGAATGAGAGTTGTGGTAGCTGTGGTATTTATGATAGCTGTGGTATTTATGATAGCTGTGGTATTTGTGGTAGTTGTGACAGCTGTGGTAGAGTTATTAGCTGCGGTAGCCTAGTAGTGGTAGTTGTGGTAAGTGTGATATGGAGGGGGGGGGGAAATATTGGTATCGTTTGTGTGGTTTTTATAACTCGAGTACAAAAAAGCTTTTAGGGCTGACTGAGGCGAGAGAGGGAGGGAAGGAGGACATGGAAGGTTGGAGAGAATGGAATGATGGAAGGATGGAAAGGAAATGGAGAATGAAGGGAACGGATGGAAGGAAAGGAGGATATGGAAGGACAGAGAAAAAGGAAGGGTGGAGAGAAGGAAAGGAGGAAATGGAAAAATGAAGGAAAAAGAAAGATGGGAGGAAGAAAAGAACGAAGTAGAAAAATGAAGAAAAAGGAAGTGTGAAAGGAAGAAAACGAAGAAATGGAAGGGTGGAGGGAAAGGAGGAATGGAAGGAAAGGCAGGAAGACGTGGAAGAATGGAGGGGATGGAAGGATGGAAAGGAGAAAATGCAAAGATTGAGGGAAAGGAAGAATGGAAGGAAAGAAAGGAGGGAAAGGAAGGATGGAAGTAAGTAAATGAGGAAACAGGAGGGTGGAGTCAGGAAAAAGAGGAAATGGAAAGAAGAGAGAAGTGGATAGATAAAATGTGGAGGCATGTAAGAGGAAAAGAAGACAGGATGGCGGAATTCTGGTGGGTAGACAGAGAGGGAATAGGGTGAAGAAGGTACATGGAAATAAGGAAGAGACACCCGAGGGAGGGAGGGAAGGCAAGGGAAAGAGACGGAAGGATGGAGGTAGGGGAAAGAATTAGGAAAGGAGGGGTAGAAGGAGGAAAATATGGAAGGAAATGACAGAAAACAGAAGATGAATGGTGTTATGGGGGTGTATATTACGGTGCACTCTTAACCCTTAATTAAGCACCAAAAGGGATAAGATAAAGTTTAAGAAAACTAACTTAACTTTACTGTACACTATAACATACACAACCAAAGAAGAAACCAGGGTTCGTTATACAAAAGGGAGGATTCATATAGGCCTCAGGATACAAATATAAAACAAGTTATTTCTTACCTAACCAGAATACACTCAATGGAAGCTAAGTACTCACAAAGCTCGAGGAAACGTGGAGACTTCGAAGGTTAAATCCAGATATAAATCACACACTAGTGTAAATGGAGGAGTGAACCAAAAATGGGAAATGGTGCATAAACAGTGTGTTTTGTAATCAAAGTCACGTACTGAGTAGTGTTGGGGAAAAGTGCAACACAATGTGACAAAAGTGTAATGTGACAGTAAATGTGTACAAATGTGTACGACAAAATGTGTACAAGGATGTGTGTACAAAATGAGATAAAAATCTGTCTCTTCACACTTTCCTGGAGCTTATAAAGGTTACTTACTCCGCCTTTCTCAGCTAATTAACCACTAGGCTGTCTTAAAAATAATCTCTGTCCATACAGAAACAATAGAGCCACCTGCTACCAATGAGGGCCTCATACACTTCAGACAGAACCAATTGCGTGCCATCAAGAACGTGACCAAAGCGCCATTTAGGCCTCTAATTGGCAAACATCCCTACTTTGCTCCTCCCACAGTGTGTCACACCCACAGTTCAAGGACAAGAGGAACTTTCTGCATAAACTGTGAGAAAAACAACTGGTGTCTTATCAGTTGAGAAGGCAAAAGTGACCGCTTGGGTTTACCCTTACAGACAGCAAATCTGATAAGAAAAATGATTAACTGTTCTTGAGGCTCGCTTCTCTCTCCTTTCATTATCATCCTATTTCTATTTCACCCATTCGCTACTGCGGTAACTACGCCAGTGACAATGGCTAGAGAGAGAGAGAGAGAGAGAGAGAGAAACATGAAAAAAAAATTGATGCGAGCTACCCGAGAAAGGAGAGCTAAAAAAAACAAATAAATATATAAAAAAGGTAATCGAGGGTACAGGTGAAGGATGTGAGAGAGGGAGGTAAAAACTGGAGGGGTTTTTCTCTCCACCTCTCTTCTCTCCAGTACCTACCATTGCTGAGTCCTCTCTCTCTCTCTCTCTCTCTCTACCTGTTGCCTCTGTCTCGTCGATTATCTATATGTCTATGCAGCAAGTCACTTTCTTTCATTAATTTTAAGAATAACATTATTTTTACGTAACTATATTTCCTGTTCAAATATTCTCATCTTTTTTCATATACAGTACTGTATGTATTTTATTTTTCCTTCTCTGTTCATTATCTTTCACGATGCTGGGTTATGAGAGAGAGAGAGAGAGAGAGAGAGAGAGAGAGAGAGAGAGAGAGAGAGAGAGAGAGAGAGAGAATTATCGTTCATCATTCTCCCATCCTTTCACTTCTAACCTGCAGCTCTCTCAGTCCCCATCTCTCTCTTTCTCTCTCTCTCTCTCTGTTTTACTTTTTTAGCTGTCATCACATCTGCTACATAATAAGGGCATCACAGTCTGTGTGATGTATCTGTATAACTCTATATCACTCCTACATTATCCTCGTTCGTCTCATTGGCTCACACACAAGTACTATCTCTACCTGGCATATCTTTATCTCAAACAGTACGGTAGCATCTTGTATCTTCCGGTGACGCAAATACTAAATCAGTTTACTCAGTTTGGTGTAACTCTCTTGTGACGGAGGGTGGGGTTGGTGTGTGACTCTTGCCCCGCCACACACCTCCCGTCACACTAACAAAACCCCTGATGCCACCACCACCACAGTATACCACACGGTGCGGGTGAGTTGGCATATTGTGTTGATGAGAGAGAGAGAGAGAGAGAGAGAGAGAGAGAGAGAGAGAGAAAGAGAGAGGGGGGGGAGGACAGCAGTAAGTCACCTAGGTAGAAAGTCTTCATCACAACTTGTTCTGGGGAGGGGTGGGGGTGGGGGTGATACAGATTAACCCCTTCACTACCAGGACCTACTTTATATTTCTGCCTACAGGAAGGGAGAGAGAAAATAGGTGAAGAAAGGAGGAGCCACTAAGTACTTAAAGTGTGAGTAACTGAGGGGAAGGAGAACGAGGGTGAGGAGGAAAGAGGGATGAAGGGAGGGCTGTAGGGTAAGGAGGAAAGAGGGATGAAGGGAGGGCTGTAGGGTAAGGAGGAAAGAGGGATGAAGGGAGGGCTGTAGGGTAAGGAGGAAAGAGGGATGAAGGGAGGGCTGTAGGGTAAGGAGGAAAGAGGGATGAAGGGAGGGCTGTAGGGTAAGGAGGAAAGAGGGCTGAAGGGAGGGCTGTAGGGTAAGGAGGAAAGAGGGATGAAGGGAGGGCTGTAGGGTAAGGAGGAAGTGGGATGGTGACACAGGAGTGGGTAAGGGATTATCAGGGAAGGAACTGGACACAACAGAGAACACAACAGGCTTAGATTTATACCTATCGACAGCACGAGGCTCATTAAGTATTACCTATCGACAGCACGAGGCTCATTAAGTATTACCTATCGACAGCACGAGGCTCATTTAGTACATAAGGGTAAAAGTGGACTTAGATTTATACCTATCGACAGCACGAGGCTCATTAAGTACATAAGGGTAAAAGTGGCCTTAGATTTACACCTATCGACAGCACGAGGCTCATTAAGTACATAAGGGTAAAAGTGGACTTAGATTTACACCTATCGACAGCACGAGGCTCATTAAGTACATAAGGGTAAAAGTGGACTTAGATTTACACCTATCGACAGCACGAGGCTCATTAAGGGTGTTGCTGAGTCTCGTCTTGCCCTGGCTTACGACCCGCAGTAGTCTGTTTACATCCAGGTTGTCAAGGGCACTGCTGGCTGAACAGGGGCAAAGGGAGAAGCAAACTTTGTCTAAGAGTCTGACCGGCGCCAGAACCAACAAAAGTGGAGAGAGGGCTGGAGTGCAGGGTGGAGGGAAGGGTGTGGGGAGGAGATAGGGCTGGAGTGCAGGGTGGAGGGAAGGGGGTGGGGAGGAGAGAGGGCTGGGATGCAAGGTGGAGGGAAGGAGGTGGGGAGGAGAGAGGGCTGGGGTGCAAGGGGGAGGGAAGGGGGTGGGGAGGAGAGAGGGCTGGGATGCAAGGTGGAGGGAAGGGGGTGGGGAGGAGAGAGGGCTGGGGTGCAAGGGGGAGGGAAGGGGGTGGGGAGGAGAGAGGGCTGGGATGCAAGGTGGAGGGAAGGGGGTGGGGAGGAGAGAGGGCTGGGGTGCAAGGTGAAGGGAAGGGGGTGGGGAGGAGAGAGGGCTGGGGTGCAAGGTGGAGGGAAGGGGGTGGGGAGGAGAGAGGGCTGGGGTGTAAGGTGGAGGGAAGGGGGTGGGGAGGAGTGGGGGGAATGAGAGAGGGGGTGAGAGGTGAAAGTCCAAGTTCATTATAGTAAAGACAGAAATTACTTGATTAGCGAAATTAAAACAGCCTTTTATGGCAGACAGGTGGAAGGTGTGGGCAGGTGATGGCAGGTAGGCTGGTGGGAAAGTAGGTAAAATGAGAGAGAGAGAGAGAGAGAGAGAGAGAGAGAGAGAGAGAGAGAGAGAGAGAGAGAGAGAGAGAATTATTCACTTTCCCTCTCCTTCCCACTCTTCTCTTCCCTTTCTCTCTCTCCCTCTCTCCCCTCCCCTCTCTCTCTCCCTCCCCTCCCCCTCACCCCCGTTTACCTTTTGTGATGCACCTGATCCTCGTTTGTCTACAGAGATAACATCTTAATTCTCATCTAATCTAATCTCTCTCTCTCTCTCTTCTCTCTCTCTCTGTTATATCCGGGTCATACACACCTGGACACTGTGCCATGAGGCTGTGTGTGTGTGTGTGTGTGTGTGTATACAGTGTTCTATCCGGGTCATACACACCTGGCCACTGTGCTATAAGGCTGTGTGTGTGTGTGTGTGTGTGTGTGTGTGTGTGTGTGTGTGTGTGTACAGTGTTCTATCCAGGTCATACACACCTGGCCACTGTGCTACAAGGTTGTGTGTGTGTGTGTGTGTGTGTGTGTGTGTGTGTGTGTGTGTGTGTGTGTGTGTGTGTACAGTGTGCTATCCGGGTCATACACACCTGGCCACTGTGCTATAAGGCTGTGTGTGTGTGTGTGTGTGTGTGTGTGTGTGTGTGTGTGTGTGTGTGTGTGTGTGTGTGTGTGTGTACAGTGTGCTATCCGGGTCATACACACCTGGCCACTGTGTGTGTGTGTGTGTGTGTGTGTGTGTGTGTGTGTGTGTGTGTGTGTGTGTGTGTGTGTGTGTGTGTGTGTGTGTGTGTGTGTGTGTGTGTGTACAGTGTTCTATCCAGGTCATACACACCTGGCCACTGTGCTATAAGGCTGTGTGTGTGTGTGTGTGTGTGTGTGTGTGTGTGTGTGTGTGTGTGTACAGTGTTCTATCCGGGTCATACACACCTGGCCACTGTGCTATAAGGCTGTTTACCTGTCCTGTATTAGTAAAGGATGTGTCAAGGAAGGAATGGGTGTTATTAACCTCACACTAGTGTTTGTTATTGGCACTTATTCTCGTCGGGGAAGGTGGCTCCCTACCACCTACACCTTAGCGATTTATATTATTTCAGTTTTTTTATTTTATTTATTTTTTTTGGATACGGCTGGTTAATATCCGTTCCCACATTATCTCTGCAAAGTATGGCGATACCGGTACTAGAATTATTTTTGTAACACGGAATGAGAGCAAGGTGTAATAAGAATAATAAGTCGCTTAGAAAAAGGTGTTAGGGAGCTACCTTAACCGACGAGAATATGGACCATTATGTTTTTCTGTGTCTACTGGGCATCACTACGGGTAACTCAGCTAAGTTTATACACAGCTAAAGCTAACTGTAAAAATATTAAGCTAAATTAAAGCTAAAATGGAGACTTTAATGCAGGGGAAGTGATGATCCCAGAGAGGAGATGGAGGGGTATTGTTGGGGTGGCAGGGTGAGGCAGGGGCGGTAAGGTGAGGCAGGGGAGGCAGGGATGGAAGGGTGAGGCAGGGGAGGTAGGGTGAGGCAGGGGAGGTAGGGTGAGGCAGGGGTGGCAGGGTGAGGCAGGGGTAGCAGGGTGAGGCAGGGGCGGTGGAGTGAGGTAGGGGAGGGAGAGTGAGGCAGGGGAGGGAGGGTAAGACAGGGATGGAAGGGTGAGGCAGGGGAGGTTGGGTGAGGCAGGGACGATAGAGTAAGGCAGAGGTGGTAGGGTGAGGCAGGGGCGGTAGGGTGAGGCAGGGATGGCATGGTGAGGCAGGGGAGGTAGGGTGAGGCAGGGGTGGAAGGGTGAGGCGGGGGAGGTAGGGTGAGGCAGGGGAGGTAAGGTGAGGCAGGGGTGATAGGATGAGGAAGGGGAGGTAGGGTGAGGCAGGGGTGGAAAGGTGAAGCAGGGGAGGAAGGGCAAGGCAGGGATGGAAGGGTGAGGCAGGGGAGATAGGTGTAGGGGAGGTAGGGTGAGGCAAGGGAGGTAGGGTGAGGCAGGGGTGGAAGGGTGAGGCAGGGGTGGAAGGGTTAGGCAGGGGAGGTAGGGTGAGGCAAGGGTGGAAGGGTGAGGCAGGGGTGCTAGGGTGAGGCAGGGGTGGCAGGGTGAGGCAGGGGTGGCAGGGTGAGGCAGGGGAGGTAGGGTGAGGCAGGGGTGGAAGGGTGAGGCAGGGGAGGTAGGGTGAGGCAGGGATGGCAGGGTAAGGCAAATGAAATAAACTGTCAAAGAAAGATGACAAGGAATCTCTTAAACCAAACAACGATAATACAGCCTATGAGAGGGGTTCACAGACAGGCCAATAAGCAAACCTAGATAGATAGATTTAAAGATCGATAAATACAGGTAGATAAACAGGGAGATTGGTAGACAGACAACAGACAAACAAAAAGATGTAAGCTAGGCAAAGTGTAGATTATGCAGATGAAAAAGCCTACTAGGCAACTCGGCCAAATGATAAATGACTTGTTACGTGGACACGTGATTAATTAAATGATAAGGTGATAGGATAATGAGCAACGGTGCCGGAAGTAGGGGGCAATTCCCCCCTGCATTTTTAGCGGGGGGGGGTGTAAACGGGGGTTTTTGCTCCTCTTCTATTATCTCTCTACAAATATGTAACACAGCACTAACAAAAATTTTGAGTACATATGCTATGGCAGTCCTCTCTTCCACCTGCACATGGTTTTACTTTCACAGCTTATACTGTATTCTCAATTTCCTTATATATATATATATATATATATATATATATATATATATATATATATACTCTCTGTATGTACGGTATATATATATATATATATATATATATATATATATATATATATATATATATATATATATATATATATATATATATATATATATATATATATATATATATATATATATATATATATATATATATACAGTATGTATATATATATATATATATATATATATATATATATATATATATATATATATATATATATATATGCCGGTCTATATAATACTCTGTGGTACAGTGGTAAAGTGTGCGTTTTCGTACACTGAAGAACGAGGGTTCGCGCCCCGCCAGGGTAATAAACTTTGGGAGCGTTCTTCAGGCCACGTACTGCATTGGCGGACACAAGGGGTGCTGTGGTTGAGCCAGTGTCGCATACTGTAAAGTATGTTTGCACCCAGTCGGCTTGCGCGGGCTGATTACACTTGGTTCACAGACTACACACACATCCAAAGCCATTCCAGCGCAATAATTACACTTACAAGCACTTCTCACCCTACATACAATCTCTACCAGACAGCCTAAGCCACTTGGTAGAGATACAATGGATGTATCGTCCCCGCTTCGGTCGGGATAGGCCGGTCCTGCAGTGGACACTCAAACGACTGATGAGATATAATACTCTTACTTGCCATGGGCCTAAACCTTCACTTTAGCGCTAATACCCACCGTCCATACGGTACTGAATGTGTTGGGATTGCCTCATTTAGGACTGGTGTGATGGTCATCTATTTGAGTGAGTGAGTGTATGGCGTGTCTGTGAGTCGTGTGGCTATACAGTACAGTCTGTTTAACGACATTCAAATCCTCACACTATTCCCTGCCCGACCTTGGGATCGAACTCACGTCAGTTCGAACAACACACCACTTTCCCTAATCACCAGACCAACTGAGTAATGGAGATGTGTACTGTACAACGACTTACCAAGAAATATAACGTACGGTACTATGAAATACGGCACTACCAGCAGAGCACAATGTGGGTACTTTAGGTATATATTAGATATAATGGAATGCAGCATATATATATTTAAGACGAATAATTAAAATAAAGAGTAACAGTATAATGAAAAAAATATATAGATTAAAGCTACATACTATATTAATTTTAAAAACTTAATTTTTCGATTACACACGGACAGAAAAAAAAAAATGAGGTAGGACAAACTCAATGTAATACAGAATGATGCATCAGAATGTTAATGAATACAGGCGATTATATGTGTAGTCAGTCTGTTAACGTGAGTATACTTAATTATACTAGCATAATTATATCAATTAATGTGCCATCATACAGAGGAATACAAAAGAATACTAATGCGTACAAGTGGGCCTATCCTGGGTATACCTGATATATTTAAGTATGCATAGACGTGGTCATGTATGAAAATACAAGTTAAAAATTTAATAGCGTGAGTAGTAAATGACTGGATAACTACACACACTTATACCCTACACTCTCTTATACCCTCTCCTTCCTCTTGTTTTCACTTTCCCTCTTCTCTCTCTCTCTCTCTCTCTCTCTCAGTAGCCATTTTGGTACAGAACGAGGGCCTCCGGAGCTGGCCATAAAAAGCCTTTAATATCTGGCCATTACCCTCTCATCCCCATTCCAACTGCCTTATTCTGGCCATACCTGAGAGAGTGAGAGAGAGAGAGAGAAAGAGAGAGAGAGAGAGAGAGGATAGCAAGGATAATGGGCAGGCCTCTTCAGCCCGAGGACGTCCTATCAACATACTTTTAAACTGAAGGAGATGGATATTTCCTTCATTAACCCATTCATTTACAGGGTGTCTCAAAAGTTTATTAAAAACGTCTGGAGGTAGCCATAGAAGAGGAAGAAGAAGCAGAAGAAAAGGGACGAAGAAGAGGAGGAGGAGGATGATAAACAAGAAAAAAAGAAGTAAACGGAGGAGAAGGAGGAACTTAATTGCAGTGAAAGGGTTAAACAAAGAACGAAAGGGTTATGAGGATAACGGTAGTTTAAGGGAGGGAGGGAAGAAGTAGGAAGGTAATTCAGGAGGGGAAGGAGAGAAGAGGGAAAATCCGTGGTTACAAGGAGGATAATGTTTACTTTGATGGAACGGGAGGGAGGGGGTCGATAAGATGGAAAGAGGGGGAGGGAGGAAGGGAGGCAGACTGAAAAGGAGGGGAGAAGGTAGGGGGATGAAGAAGAGGGGGAAAGGAGGCAAGAAAACAGTACAGAGAGAGAGAGAGAGAGAGAGAGAGAGAGAGAGAGAGAGAATAAAAGGATAGCAGGGATGATGGGCAGGCCTCTTCAGCCCGAGGACGTCCTATCAACATACTTTTAAACTGAAGGAGATGGATATTTCCTTCATTAACCCCTTCAGTTACAGGGTGTCTCATAAGTTTGCTAAAAACGTCTGGAGGTAGCCAAAGAAGAAGGAGGAGGAGGAGGAGGAGTACAAAGGAAAGCAAACAGCAACAGACCTTATGGTCCTTTCGGGGCTGTTTGTTACAGAGTAGACTATGACTACAAGATCTAACTCTACATGCTGAAGGATAAGGATAGTAAAGCAAGAAGGCTCCCCCCGGCTCCAAACCCTCCAGTTAAAACTGGCAAGAAAAAGTGAGAAAAACCACCATGCAGCATGGAAAAACTGACACGGAAATTTAATGGGAAAGACTGAAAAGGAAAAGCTACATTCTATAATACTTTATCTATAAGCTACCAGTATGAATAACCTGAAAGAGAAAGTAGTAAAGTACAATGAATAATCGAATAAATAAATAACTAATGCATGTCGCTGTACGGGTACATTAAGCTGACGGAGCGTCTGCGGACCCAGTGTGGAAATTGCACAGTGCACAATGTGGATATTCAGGGGTGGTAAAGGAGGGTATAGAAGAAAAAAAGAACAAGGAGTAGAAGGTAGAAGAAGGAGGAGGAGGAGAAATGTCATCGCAGTGAAAGGGTTAAACAAAGAACGAAAGGGTTATGGGGGAAGGGTAGTTTAAGGGAGGGAGGGAGGGAGACAGGGAGGAAGTAGGGAGGTAATTTTGGGGGGGAATGGAGAGAAGAGGAAAAATCTGTGGTTATGAGGGAGATAATGTTTCCTTTGATGGAGCGGGAGGGAGGGAGGGGGTCGATAGGATGGAAAGTGGAGAAGGGAGGACTGGAGGCAGACTGAAAGGGAGGGGAGAAGGTAAAGGGATGAAGAGGGGGGGGGGGAAAGGAGGCAAGAAAACAGTACGGAGAGAGAGAGAGAGAGAGAGAGAGAATCACAAAATTCTTAGATCTTTAGGCGGTTTGTTATAGTACATGTACTTATTGCAAAGAAGGAAGAATCTAAAGAAGACTGGGAAGGAGGAAAGGAGGTAGGAATGATGGAGGGAGGAAGGAGGAAGTAACAAAGAGAGGGAGAAAGAATAGGGATAAGGAGAGGAGATATGGAAGAAGTAGAGATGAGGAGGAGGAGAGAGGGAGAAGGAATGGAGGAGGAGGAGGGGAGAGGGAGAAGGAATGGAGGAGGAGGAGGAGGAGAGAAAGACGAAGAAAAGAAGAATACAGAGGAAGGAGGGAAGTACCGTAGGAAGAGAGTAAGCAGAGATGACGCAGAGGGAATGAAAAGGAGGGGGGAGGGAAGAGAGGAAGACGACGATAAAGGGAGGGGAAAAATGGAAGACAGGAGAGACGGGGAGGAACTGAGGGACGGTGGAGAGGCTGGGAGGAAGAAACGGAAGAGGAAACCGAGACAAGAGTGAGTGGAAAAAGGAGGAGGAGGAGGAGGAGTTTTCCTTCCTGTCTCACTCCCTCCATCCCCTGTCCTCCCTACTTTTCTCCCCACCTCTAACTTTCCAATCTCCCTCAATCCCTCTCCCTTACCATCTCCCTCCCAACTTCCTCTCATGCCACTTTCTTCCTTTTTTCCTTCCTCTCCCCTTCTTTCACCATCTCCTTCCTATCTCCCTTCCTCTCTCCCTACCTATGCTCTTCCGGTCTCCATCCTTCTCACTCTTTTTTTCTTTCTTCTATCCTTCCTCCTTCCCTCCCACTCTCCCTGCTGTTCTCCTTTCTCCCTCCCTCCCAGCTGCCCTCCCTCCCTCCCTCTCTCCACACCTGTTGTATATCTGGACTTAAATTAATATTTTGTGGCCAATACGTATATTTGTGTATTTCATCCATACACACACACCAACTGTACGTGTGTGTGTGTGTGTGTGTGTGTGTGTGTGTGTGTGTGTGTGTGTGCATGCAATATGGTTTACTAGTGAAACTGGAGTGACTATATTGCAGAGGTGAATTGTTGCAATCAGAGTGCACTATATTGCTAGAGGAACAGGGAGGAGGGAGAGGGGAAAGGGAGAAAGGAGGGGGGATGCATGAAAGTGGGAAAGATGGATGTGAAGGAAGGAAGGAAGGAAGGAGAGAGAGAGAGAGAGAGAGAGAGAGAGAGAGAGAGAGAGAGAGAATATTGAGACGTAAAATGAAGAGGACAGAAAAAACAAACTGCACACACACAAACAAACACACACACACACCCTCCTGCCTGTAAGACACACAATTCACTCCCGAATATTGATAAAGAATACATATATATATATATATATATATATATATATATATATATATATATATATATATATATATATATATATAAAATAGGCCTCCATATTTTACCCCTCCCCTCACTCTGCTCCCTACCCCGTCACTATCCCCACTCCTCCCTTCTCCCCTCCTTCTCTTCCCCCTCTCTCTTACTCCTCGTCGACCTATCCCTCTCATTCTGACTCCCTCCACCTGGCCTATACTCCCCTTCTATCTCCCTCCCTCTCTCGTTGACACTCTTTCCCTCCCTTCTCTACCCTTTCTTCTCCCTCCCCGTCCCTCTCGTTCACTCTCCCTCCCTCCCTCCCTCCTCTACTCTTTCTCCTCCCTCCCCTCCTCTCCCTTCCCCCTGTATATAAATGGCAGCAGGTGTAGGGAATTTATGGCCAAAATTCCCCCAGTCCCTGCCCTTCAGCGCCTCCGACTTTTTTCCCCGACATATTCAAAATTCCCTTAAATCACTGTCCCGGAGAGAGAGAGAGAGAGAGAGAGAGAGAGAGAGAGGACGAAAATTAACTAGCTTACGACAGAAACCCTATGCTATTTACGAGTGCAATAACTTATTTATTAATTATTTCTGATGAACACGTCATAGAAAATAAAGCCAGCATTCTCATCGGCAAAGGTTTCGAACACCTTTTCCTTAGCGATTTATGCTGCATGCTACACCTTATTATTATGTGCTATTCATGTCCTGATAACAACATAGACCGTACAATTACATTAAATACAAGGGAATATTAACACGTCATAACGAGAAATAAATCGGTTGGGAAAGGGTGTTAGAAGGCTCCCTAAACGACAAGAAAACAAACAAGTGTACAAGTGTCTATTTTTATGTAAAGAAGAAGGAACCAAAGGCCACAATATACGAGTACAACACCCCAAAGTCACCGGATCCAGTATGGGCTAAAGCGAGAATACCGGTACCAGTTACAATAAAGCAAGTTCTAAGTAACCAGAATACCGTATTACCAGTGACAATAAAGAAATTTCTAAGTAAATACCGTAATGCCAGTGATAATAAAGCAAGTTCAACGTAACGATAATACTGTAATACCAGTGAAAATAAAGCAAGTTCTAATTAACAATACCGTAATACCAATGACAATAAGACAAGTTCAAAGTAACGAGAATATCGTAATATCAGTGACAATGAAGCAAGTTCAAAGTAACAATACCGTAATATCAGTAAAAATAAAGCAAGTTCAAAGTAACTATACCATAATACCAGTGACAGGCAAGTTCAAATTAACGAGAATACCGTAATACAAGTGACAATAAAGCAAGTTCAAAGTAATGAGAATACCATAATACCAGTGACAAAAAAGTTCAAAGTACCGAGAATACAGTAATACCAGTGACTGTTTAAAGTAACGAGAATACCGTAATACCAGTGACCATAAAGGGAGTTCAAAGTAACGAGAATACCGTAACACCTGTGACAATAAAGGGAGTTCAAAGTAACAATACCGTAATACCAGTGGCAACAAACCAGGTTCAAAATGGCCTAATAACGCACAGGTGAGTACGGCAATATACCTGTAATAAAATTTGTTCAATAAATTAAGAACCAGCTGCATACAAGCAAATATCGTAAACATATTTCAGATAAGATGCCCCCCAAATTAATCGATTAGGATAAAAAGGGTGTTTTTATATATAATCTTTAGTAACATTATTCGCATTTCAAGATACTGCACAAAATTGAAGTATAAAAATATAATTACCCTAAATACAGTGTTAATCTGTTTTAAAACCTAAATTGTACCGGAAGTAGGTTGCTGCAGAGATTTCACTGCTGGTTAAAATGTGATATATATATATATATATATATATATATATATATATATATATATATATATATATATATATACTGTATATATATATATATATATATATATATATATATATATATATATATATATATATATATATATATATATATATAAAATAATTGTTGCAGCACTGATTAATTTGATGTCATTGTGTTACTCTCGTGTCATCCCGACATCGATTCGGTTGTTTTGGATGGGGTTGCCTTATCTGACCATGCAAAAAAGAAAAGAAAAAGAAAGAAAAGGAAAAGGAAAGAAATAAAGACAACGAAAAAGAAAAAGACAAAAAGACACTCAACAAAGGAGTGGAAGGGGGTTGGGGCAATAAATCCTAACTTTATTTCGATGGAAGTAACGTGCCTGTATCAGTGTTATGGAATCAATCACGGGTTTAATTTTGCATATTTACCTCACATGGTTCCAGGGGAGCTGGGTACGATATCGGTTCACGACGAAAAATGAAAGACAGTGAATTTTATAAATGCACAGGATTGAACTGGCATGCAAATCGTAATATTTCTATTTAGTCCTATTTATGTCCAATTCTGTACAACAGTATTACCACTTTCGCAGGAAAAACTGTACTGAAATGTCACAGGCAAATTGCTGGACAATTTTACTGATAGATAAATATACACGTATATAGACAGACAAATAGATGGACAGAGATATACAGACACATGTAGTTAAAGAAAAACAGACTGATAGGTAGATATATAGATACAGGCAGCTAGACGGACAGACAGGTAAACAGATACCGTAGCCAGGTAGAAAGACAAACTGAAATAGACACAGATGAATTTCTCTCGAACAGAGATAAAAAGAACCATCTCCCTTTCATTTCCTTCTTTCATTTTCTTCTACATATTCATCATAACCCTATCCTTTAGCCTGTCTATTTCCTCTTTTCTTTTACTCCTATCCAGTGTCTGGGTACACAAATTTACTGTCTCGTATTATTATTATTATAGAACGAGGCATGTGAATAATCCGCAATTTTCGCGTCGTTCCTACGAAAAACAAGTATACGAGTAAATCTGCACGCTAATTTACCCAAGAACAACGCACGCATAGATTCTGCTCTCTCCTTTCCCTGTCCATCCTATAAATACAAATCCTAACCTATCCGTAACCCTTTCAAGCAGCTTTTCTTCAAGTAACTTTTTTAACCTCTCAAGCATCTTTTGTAACCCTTCAAGCATCTTTTGTAACCCTTCAAACATCTTTTGTAACCTTTTACGTATCTTTTGTAACCCTTCAAGCATCTTTTGTAACCCTTGGTCTCATCGCCACACCGAGTAACAGAAAACGTTAGACAGAGAACGGGAATTCTACTCACAAAATGTCCACAACTAACAATAACACTAGCTTGCTTTGTTTTTAAGGTCAGACAGGTGTATATTTCCTTACCTGGCTTACTTCCTGGTTGTGGAGGTGGAGATGGAGAGAAGAAATGATGATGTTGAAGGAACAGGAGGATGGATGTTGTTGTTGATGTTCTTGTCTCGTTCCGCTGATGCTGCACCGGGATGTTTTGGTTCGTTCCTTCCTTATTTCACAAGCCATTTCTCATTGCCATCAGTCAGTCTGCGTTCCATAACAATCCGTAGGCATTATTATCACTATATCATCACTCCGGCGACGTAAATACAGACAGATACAACGAAAAACACGAAAACCCGGGGCGCCAACACATCGAAACACGGAGTTCAAACTTCAAAGACTGCTGTTTGCTGGTGCTGACCGTGCTGGGCAGCCTGGGCTACGTCTCGACTTTCGGACTTAAGTGCGCGTGCGCGACTCCCTCGGTGATTTGTTTTACACCCTCCACTTAAAACCAATTTGTATATTACGCATGCATATTAAATCGATAATTAAAAGCTACGAATAATATAAAAGAGTATAAACAAGCGAGACAAAAAATAATTCGCTAATTGAGATGGTACCAACGATGCCTGTGAGACCTTTGAATTATCAGTTTCTTTCCGCAAAATATTGATCAAGGAATGACGATACTTTTTTTTTTCTTTTTTGCATATACTGTTGGGTCCAGCGCTCATACTGGTAAATAAGTAAATATACTGCCATCCTTCGTCATGATCATCATTAATTCACCTTCAGAGCAATAAATAAAAAGTGATACATTACCCGACGCAGAAATAAAAACTACTGTTCTCTTTTATTATACTATACTGTATTGCTCAAGCATGTAGGACCCAAATATTCGTTTATGGACATAATTACGGTACAACATTATAGCTAAGGTTAACTAAGACTGGCTATTTAAATTAATCGTTGAAAGGTTAGGCAAGGTGCACAATATGTTAATCATGCAACTTGGTTGTTTGGAAAGCTGAGTTAAATTAAAATGAAAATGACTGCTTGCGAGGGGAAAATGAGCACTCACCGAGAGAGAGAGAGAGAGAGAGAGAGAGAGTTGGGGCGAGGAGGAAGAGACGCTAAAGAGCAAAACAGGAGAGATACTGTTTCTTCCTTTAATCTGTTCACTTTAATTTTTCTTCTCTCTCTACTGATTTTACTCATATACAATGCTCTCTCTCTCTCTCTCTCTCTCTCTCTCTCAGCAAGTCCCGATTTCAATAATTCACCCGTTTCTTTCACGCCAGCCCCTCTTTTTTTTTTTCTTTGCCTTTTCCTCTTAATTTTGCCTCTACCTTCATCCACTTCGTTATTTCCTTCTAAAAAATACTATATATTCTGACGGGATGGTGAGAAATGTCTTAAATCACTGAAGGGGAGAAGAAAGTATATACAACAGATAAACATTGAAATATCGTGGTATATGGAGGTAGGGTTGGCCGGTGTGAGGCGGTCGGGGTAAACCGGAATCACTGGGGCCAAGGGGTGGATATTTCAAGTTTCCTGTCATTTCCATACCTGAACAGATCGGTTACCAGGCTGAAATGATGTTTATAAATTTGAATGGACATCCGTAAAGAAAAAACCTCATGTATATTCAGGGGTGATGGAGGAGACAAAAGCTTCTCGAGTAATATTTCTAAACCATGACGCTTTGAAATACTGAAGAGGAAGTATATTTCAGACGCCATTACTGAATTGCAACAGGTGGTTAGTTTTAATGGCGGGCATTGACGATAAAAAAAAAATGTGAATATATGCGAATGAGAATGTCTTTCTGCACCTACAACTGAACTAGGGACCTGTATGTGCATAGTGATGGTTGGGTGTGGTTGTGTGGGGCAATATTTGTGAGCGCTATCCTTGTCAGTTACGCGTCTCTGGTTTCGGACACCACTGCGATAAAGTAGGCATCAAGGAGCATGTACGTAAAAAATCAACGCTTTATACAGTTCCTACACACAGGTAATGTATATATTGTGGAGGGAAAAAATGAGGACTTGTTTATTTTCAGAAGAGGCAACCACTGCATATATTAATATTGTAAGCCTCTTAGAGCAGTACGTGTGTGTGTGTGTGTGTGTGTGTGTGTGTGTGTGTGTGTGTGTCCTAAGGCGAGTACACATGAAAGATTCTTTGTGTTGGTCTTCCTTTTTCATATTCAACTCAACCTCACTCTCTCTCTCTCTCTCTCTCTCTCTCTCTCTCTCTCTCTCTCTCTCTCTCTCTCTCTCTCAAACTACCGATCCATCCACTCCCACACTGCCATCTCACTCAATCTCACCCACACACCTTACCCCCTTCTCTCTCTCTCTCTCTCTCTCTCTCTCTCTCTCTCTCTCACACACACACACACACAAACACACACACACACACACAGGGCACCGGGGTCGTATTCTGTCGCTTGCATCAAAAATGTAAACTCGTGTTGCCCCAGGCAAGTCGGGTTGCAAGTTGGCTCCGAAATCATTGCAAACTTTTACGAACAGGGGAGGAAGGGGGGGCGGAATTTCGGACAGTTTGAGGGGGGAATAAATGAATAAGGCCACAGTGGTTAAAGTTTTTTTTTTTTTTTGAGTTATTGTCCTAGTCTGATCGGCATGGAGAGAGAGACAGACAGACAGACAGACAGACAGACAGAGAGCTAAGTAATCTCGCTTAGGCTTAGTTCTGTATGAA